>NW_027456858.1:0-230000 GCF_040206685.1 Ascaphus truei
GGGTTACATACACACATCATGGGACTGTGCGGGGGTTACATACACACATCATGGGACTGTGCGGGGTTACATACACACATCATGGGACTGTGCGGGGTTACATACACACATCATGGACTGTGCGGGGTTACATACACACATCATGGGACTGTGCGGGGGTTACATACACACATCATGGGACTGTGCGGGGGTTACATACACACATCATGGGACTGTGCGGGGGTACATACACACATCATGGGACTGTGCGGGGTTACATACACACATCATGGGACTGTGCGGGGGTTACATACACACATCATGGGACTGTGCGGGGTTACATACACACATCATGGGACTGTGCGGGGGTTACATACACACATCATGGGACTGTGCGGGGGTTACATACACACATCATGGGACTGTGCGGGGTTACATACACACATCATGGGACTGTGCGGGGGTACATACACACATCATGGACTGTGCGGGGTTACATACACACATCATGGGACTGTGCGGGGTTACATACACACATCATGGGACTGTGCGGGGTTACATACACACATCATGGGACTGTGCGGGGGTTACATACACACATCATGGGACTGTGCGGGGGTTACATACACACATCATGGGACTGTGCGGGGTTACATACACACCATCATGGGACTGTGCGGGGGTTACATACACACATCATGGGACTGTGCGGGGTTACATACACACATCATGGGACTGTGCGGGGGTTACATACACACATCATGGGACTGTGCGGGGTTACATACCACATCATGGGACTGTGCGGGGTTACATCACACATCATGGGACTGTGCGGGGTACATACACACATCATGGGACTGTGCGGGGTTACATACACCACATCATGGGACTGTGCGGGGTTACATACACACATCATGGGACTGTGCGGGGTTACATACACACATCATGGGACTGTGCGGGGGTTACATACACACATCATGGGACTGTGCGGGGTTACATACACACATCATGGGACTGTGCGGGGGTTACATACACACATCATGGACTGTGCGGGGTTACATACCACATCATGGGACTGTGCGGGGTTACATACACACATCATGGGACTGTGCGGGGGTTACATACACACATCATGGGACTGTGCGGGGTTACATACACACATCATGGGACTGTGCGGGGTTACATACACACATCATGGGACTGTGCGGGGTTACATACACACATCATGGGACTGTGCGGGGGTTACATACACACATCATGGGACTGTGCGGGGGTTACATCACAAGCTGGGGGGGTACACACATCATGGGACTGTGCGGGGGTTACATACACACATCATGGGACTGTGCGGGGTTACATACACACATCATGGGACTGTGCGGGGTTACATACACACATCATGGGACTGTGCGGGGTTACATACACACATCATGGGACTGTGCGGGGTTACATACACACATCATGGGACTGTGCGGGGGTTACATACACACATCATGGGACTGTGCGGGGGTTACATACACACATCATGGGACTGTGCGGGGTTACATACACACATCATGGGACTGTGCGGGGGTTACATACACACATCATGGGACTGTGCGGGGGTTACATACACACATCATGGGACTGTGCGGGGGTTACATACACACATCATGGGACTGTGCGGGGTTACATACACACATCATGGGACTGTGCGGGGTTACATACACACATCATGGGACTGTGCGGGGGTTACATACACACATCATGGGACTGTGCGGGGTTACATACACACATCATGGGACTGTGCGGGGTTACATACACACATCATGGGACTGTGCGGGGGTTACATACACACATCATGGGACTGTGCGGGGGTTACATACACACATCATGGGACTGTGCCGGGGGGTTACATACACACATCATGGGACTGTGCGGGGTTACATACACACATCATGGGACTGTGCGGGGGTTACATACACACTCAGGGACTGTGCGGGGTTACATACACCATGGGACCTGTGCGGGGTTACATACACACATCATGGGACTGTGCGGGGTTACATACACACATCATGGGACTGTGCGGGGGTTACATACACACATCATGGGACTGTGCGGGGTTACATACACACATCATGGGACTGTGCGGGGTTACATACACACATCATGGGACTGTGCGGGGTTACATACACACATCATGGGACTGTGCGGGGGTTACATACACACATCATGGGACTGTGCGGGGGTTACATACACACATCATGGGACTGTGCGGGGTTACATACACACATCATGGGACTGTGCGGGGGTTACATCACACATCAGGGATCATGGGACTGTGCGGGGTTACATACACACATCATGGGACTGTGCGGGGTTACATACACACATCATGGGACTGTGCGGGGTTACATACACACATCATGGGACTGTGCGGGGTTACATACACACATCATGGGACTGTGCGGGGGTTACATACACACATCATGGGACTGTGCGGGGGTTACATACACACATCATGGGACTGTGCGGGGTTACATACACACATCATGGGACTGTGCGGGGTTACATACACACATCATGGGACTGTGCGGGGTTACATACACACATCATGGGACTGTGCGGGGTTACATACACACATCATGGGACTGTGCGGGGGTTACATACCACACATCATGGGACTGTGCGGGGTTACATACACACATCATGGGACTGTGCGGGGTTACATACACACATCATGGGACTGTGCGGGGTTACATACACACATCATGGGACTGTGCGGGGGTTACATACACACATCATGGGACTGTGCGGGGTTACATACACACATCATGGGACTGTGCGGGGGTTACATACACACATCATGGGACTGTGCGGGGGTTACATACACACATCATGGGACTGTGCGGGGTTACATACACACATCATGGGACTGTGCGGGGGTTACATACACACATCATGGGACTGTGCGGGGTTACATACACACATCATGGGACTGTGCGGGGGTTACATACTCACATCATGGGACTGTGCGGGGTTACATACACACATCATGGGACTGAGCGGGGTTACATACACACATCATGGGACTGTGCGGGGTTACAACACACATCATGGGACTGTGCGGGGGTTACATACACACATCATGGGACTGTGCGGGGGTTACATACACACATCATGGGACTGTGCGGGGTTACATACACACATCATGGGACTGTGCGGGGGTTACATACACACATCATGGGACTGTGCGGGGGTTACATACACACATCATGGGACTGTGCGGGGGTTACATACACACATCATGGGACTGTGCGGGGTTACATACACACATCATGGGACTGTGCGGGTTACATACACACATCATGGGACTGTGCGGGGGTTACATACACACATCATGGGACTGTGCGGGGGTTACATACACACATCATGGGACTGTGCGGGGTTACATACACACATCATGGGACTGTGCGGGGTTACATACACGACATCATGGGACTGTGCGGGGTTACATACACACACATGGGACTGTGCGGGGTTACATCCACACATCATGGGACTGTGCGGGGTTACATACACACATCATGGGACTGTGCGGGGGTTACATACACACATCATGGGACTGTGCGGGGGTTCACACTCTGGCCGGGGTACACACATCATGGG
This sequence comes from Ascaphus truei, assembly GCF_040206685.1. Classification (NCBI taxonomy): domain Eukaryota; kingdom Metazoa; phylum Chordata; class Amphibia; order Anura; family Ascaphidae; genus Ascaphus; species Ascaphus truei. The sequence goes on from NW_027456858.1 coordinate 3,631, forward strand.
ACTGTGCGGGGTTACATACACACATCATGGGACTGTGCGGGGTTACATACACACATCATGGGACTGTGCGGGGTTACATACACACATCATGGGACTGTGCGGGGGTTACATACACACATCATGGGACTGTGCGGGGTTACATACACACATCCTGGGACTGTGCGGGGGTTACCTTCACACATCATGGGACTGTGCGGGTTACATACACACATCATGGGACTGTGCGGGGTTACATACACACATCATGGGACTGGCGGGGGTACATACACACATCATGGGACTGTGCGGGGGTTACATACACACATCATGGGACTGTGCGGGGTTACATACACACATCATGGGACTGTGCGGGGTTACATACACACATCATGGGACTGTGCGGGGGTTACATACACACATCATGGGACTGTGCGGGGTTACATACACACATCATGGGACTGTGCGGGGGTTACATACACACATCATGGGACTGTGCGGGGTTACATCACACATCATGGGACTGTGCGGGGGTTACATACACACATCATGGGACTGTGCGGGTTACATACACACATCATGGGACTGTGCGGGGTTACATCTCACATCAGGGACTGTGCGGGGTTACATACACACATCATGGGACTGTGCGGGGGTTACATACACACATCATGGGACTGTGCGGGGTTACATACACACATCATGGGACTGTGCGGGGTTACATACACACATCATGGGACTGTGCGGGGTTACATACACACATCATGGGACTGTGCGGGGTTACATACACACATCATGGGACTGTGCGGGGTTACATACACACATCATGGGACTGTGCGGGGGTTACATACACACATCATGGGACTGTGCGGGGGTTACATACACACATCATGGGACTGTGCGGGGGTTACATACACACATCATGGGACTGTGCGGGGTTACATACACACATCATGGGACTGTGCGGGGGTTACATACACACATCATGGGACTGTGCGGGGGTTACATCACCACATCATGGGACTGTGCGGGGGTTACATACACACATCATGGGACTGTGCGGGGTTACATACACACATCATGGGACTGTGCGGGGTTCATACACACATCATGGGACTGTGCGGGGTTACATACACACATCATGGGACTGTGCGGGGTTACATACACACATCATGGGACTGTGCGGGGTTACATACACACATCATGGGACTGTGCGGGGTTACATACACACATCATGGGACTGTGCGGGGGTTACATACACACATCATGGGACTGTGCGGGGTTACATACACACATCATGGGACTGTGCGGGGGTTACATTCACACATCATGGGACTGTGCGGGGTTACATACACACATCATGGGACTGTGCGGGGTTACATACACACATCATGGGACTGTGCGGGGTTACATACACACATCATGGGACTGTGCGGGGTTACATTCACACATCATGGGACTGTGCGGGGTTACATACACACATCATGGGACTGTGCGGGGTTACATACACACATCATGGGACTGTGCGGGGTTACATACACACATCATGGGACTGTGCGGGGTTACATACACACATCATGGGACTGTGCGGGGTTACATACACACATCATGGGACTGTGCGGGGTTACATACACACATCATGGGACTGTGCGGGGTTACATACACACATCATGGGGACTGTGCGGGGTTACATACACACATCATGGGACTGTGCGGGGGTTACATACACACATCATGGGACTGTGCGGGGTTACATACACACATCATGGGACTGTGCGGGGTTACATACACACATCATGGGACTGTGCGGGGGTTACATACACACATCATGGGACTGTGCGGGGGTTACATACACACATCATGGGACTGTGCGGGGTTACATACACACATCATGGGACTGTGCGGGGTTACATACACACATCATGGGACTGTGCGGGGGTTACATACACACATCATGGGACTGTGCGGGGTTACATACACACATCATGGGACTGTGCGGGGTTACATACACACATCATGGGACTGTGCGGGGTTACATACACACATCATGGGACTGTGCGGGGGTTACATACACACATCATGGGACTGTGCGGGGGTTACATACACACATCATGGGACTGTGCGGGGGTTACATACACACATCATGGACTGTGCGGGGGTTACATACACACATCATGGGACTGTGCGGGGTTACATACACACATCATGGGACTGTGCGGGGTTACATACACACATCATGGGACTGTGCGGGGTTACATACACACATCATGGGACTGTGCGGGGTTACATACACACATCATGGGACTGTGCGGGGTTACATACACACATCATGGGACTGTGCGGGGGTTACATACACACATCATGGGACTGTGCGGGGTTACATACACACATCATGGGACTGTGCGGGGGTTACATACACACATCATGGGACTGTGCGGGGGTTACATACACACATCATGGGACTGTGCGGGGGTTACATACACACATCATGGGACTGTGCGGGGGTTACATACACACATCATGGGACTGTGCGGGGTTACATACACACATCATGGGACTGTGCGGGGTTACATACACACATCATGGGACTGTGCGGGGTTACATACACACATCATGGGACTGTGCGGGGTTACATGCTCACATCATGGGACTGTGCGGGGTTACATACACACATCATGGGACTGTGCGGGGTTACATACACACATCATGGGACTGTGCGGGGTTACATACACACATCATGGGACTGTGCGGGGTTACATACACACATCATGGGACTGTGCGGGGTTACATACACACATCATGGGACTGTGCGGGGTTACATACACACATCATGGGACTGTGCGGGGGTTACATACACACATCATGGGACTGTGCGGGGGTTACATACACACATCATGGGACTGTGCGGGGTTACATACACACATCATGGGACTGTGCGGGGGTTACATACACACATCATGGGACTGTGCGGGGGTTACATACACACATCATGGGACTGTGCGGGGGTTACATACACACATCATGGGACTGTGCGGGGTTACATACACACATCATGGGACTGTGCGGGGGTTACATACACACATCATGGGACTGTGCGGGGTTACATACACACATCATGGGACTGTGCGGGGTTACATTCTCACATCATGGGACTGTGCGGGGTTACATACACACATCATGGGACTGTGCGGGGTTACATACACACATCATGGGACTGTGCGGGGGTTACATACACACATCATGGGACTGTGCGGGGTTACATACACACATCATGGGACTGTGCGGGGTTACATACACACATCATGGGACTGTGCGGGGTTACATACACACATCATGGACTGTGCGGGGTTACATACACACATCATGGGACTGTGCGGGGGTTACATACACACATCATGGGACTGTGCGGGGGTTACATACACACATCATGGGACTGTGCGGGGGTTACATACACACATCATGGGACTGTGCGGGGTTACATACACACATCATGGGACTGTGCGGGGTTACATACACACATCATGGGACTGTGCGGGGGTTACATACACACATCATGGGACTGTGCGGGGTTACATACACACATCATGGGACTGTGCGGGGTTACATACACACATCATGGGACTGTGCGGGGGTTACATACACACATCATGGGACTGTGCGGGGGTTACATACACACATCATGGGACTGTGCGGGGTTACATACACACATCATGGGACTGTGCGGGGGTTACATACACACATCATGGGACTGTGCGGGGGTTACATACACACATCATGGGACTGTGCGGGGTTACATACACACATCATGGGACTGTGCGGGGTTACATACACACATCATGGGACTGTGCGGGGTTACATACACACATCATGGGACTGTGCGGGGTTACATACACACATCATGGGACTGTGCGGGGTTACATACACACATCATGGGACTGTGCGGGGGTTACATACACACATCATGGGACTGTGCGGGGGTTACATACACACATCATGGGACTGTGCGGGGGTTACATACACACATCATGGGACTGTGCGGGTTACATACACACATCATGGGACTGTGCGGGGTTACATACACACATCATGGGACTGTGCGGGGTTACATACACACATCATGGGACTGTGCGGGGTTACATACACACATCATGGGACTGTGCGGGGGTTACATACACACATCATGGGACTGTGCGGGGTTACATACACACATCATGGGACTGTGCGGGGTTACATACACACATCATGGGACTGTGCGGGGTTACATACACACATCATGGGACTGTGCGGGGGTTACATACACACATCATGGGACTGTGCGGGGTTACATACCACACATCATGGGACTGTGCGGGGTTACATACACACATCATGGGACTGTGCGGGGGTTACATACACACATCATGGGACTGTGCGGGGTTACATACACACCATCATGGGACTGTGCGGGGGTTACATACACACATCATGGGACTGCGGGGTTACATACACACATCATGGGACTGTGCGGGGGTTACATACACACATCATGGGACTGTGCGGGGGTTACATACACACATCATGGGACTGTGCGGGGTTACATACACACATCATGGGACTGTGCGGGGTTACATACACACATCATGGGACTGTGCGGGGTTACATACACACATCATGGGACTGTGCGGGGGTTACATGCTCACATCATGGGACTGTGCGGGGTTACATACACACATCATGGGACTGTGCGGGGTTACATACACACATCATGGGACTGTGCGGGGTTACATACACACATCATGGGACTGTGCGGGGTTACATACACACATCATGGGACTGTGCGGGGTTACATACACACATCATGGGACTGTGCGGGGGTTACATACACACATCATGGGACTGTGCGGGGGTTACATACACACATCATGGGACTGTGCGGGGTTACATACACACATCATGGGACTGTGCGGGGGTTACATACACACATCATGGGACTGTGCGGGGGTTACATACACACATCATGGGACTGTGCGGGGTTACATACACACATCATGGGACTGTGCGGGGTTACATACACACATCATGGGACTGTGCGGGGGTTACATACACACATCATGGGACTGTGCGGGGTTACATACACACATCATGGGACTGTGCGGGGTACATACACACATCATGGGACTGTGCGGGGGTTACATACACACATCATGGGACTGTGCGGGGTTACATACACACATCATGGGACTGTGCGGGGGTTACATGCACACATCATGGGACTGTGCGGGGTTACATACACACATCATGGGACTGTGCGGGGTTACATACACACATCATGGGACTGTGCGGGGGTTACATTCTCACATCATGGGACTGTGCGGGTTACATACACACATCATGGGACTGTGCGGGGGTTACATACACACATCATGGGACTGTGCGGGGTTACATACACACATCATGGGACTGTGCGGGGGTTACATACACACATCATGGGACTGTGCGGGGGTTACATACACACATCATGGGACTGTGCGGGGTTACATACACACATCATGGGACTGTGCGGGGGTTACATACACACATCATGGGACTGTGCGGGGTTACATACACACATCATGGGACTGTGCGGGGTTACATACACACATCATGGGACTGTGCGGGGTTACATACACACATCATGGGACTGTGCGGGGTTACATACACACATCATGGGACTATCATGGGACTGTGCAGGGGTTACATACACACATCATGGGACTGTGCGGGGTTACATACACACATCATGGGACTGTGCGGGGGTTACATACACACATCATGGGACTGTGCGGGGGTTACATACACACATCATGGGACTGTGCGGGGGTTACATACACACATCATGGGACTGTGCGGGGTTACATACACACATCATGGGACTGTGCGGGGGTTACATACACACATCATGGGACTGTGCGGGGTTACATACACACATCATGGGACTGTGCGGGGTTACATACACACATCATGGGACTGTGCGGGGGTTACATACACACATCATGGGACTGTGCTGGGGGTTACATACACACATCATGGGACTGTGCGGGGGTTACATACACACATCATGGGACTGTGCGGGGGTTACATACACACATCATGGGACTGTGCGGGGGTTACATACACACATCATGGGACTGTGCGGGGGTTACATACACACATCATGGGACTGTGCGGGGTTACATACACACATCATGGGACTGTGCGGGGTTACATACACACATCATGGGACTGTGCGGGGTTACATACACACATCATGGGACTGTGCGGGGTTACATACACACATCATGGGACTGTGCGGGGGTTACATTCTAACATCATGGGACTGCAGAGGTTACATACACACATCATGGGACTGTGCGGCGGTTACATACACACATCATGGGACTGTGCGGGGGTTACATACACACATCATGGGACTGTGCGGGGGTTACATACACACATCATGGGACTGTGCGGGGGTTACATACACACATCATGGGACTGTGCGGGGTTACATGCTCACATCATGGGACTGTGCGGGGTTACATACACACATCATGGGACTGTGCGGGGTTACATACACACATCATGGGACTGTGCGGGGTTACATGCTCACATCATGGGACTGTGCGGGGTTACATACACACATCATGGGACTGTGCGGGGTTACATACACACATCATGGGACTGTGCGGGGTTACATGCTCACATCATGGGACTGTGCGGGGGTTACATACACACATCATGGGACTGTGCGGGGGTTACATACACACATCATGGGACTGTGCGGGGTTACATACACACATCATGGGACTGTGCGGGGGTTACATACACACATCATGGGACTGTGCGGGGGTTAAATACACACATCATGGGACTGTGCGGGGTTACATACACACATCATGGGACTGTGCGGGGGTTACATACACACATCATGGGACTGTGCGGGGGTTACATACACACATCATGGGACTGTGCGGGGGTTACATACACACATCATGGGACTGTGCGGGGTTACATACACACATCATGGGACTGTGCGGGGTTACATACACACATCATGGGACTGTGCGGGGTTACATACACACATCATGGGACTGTGCGGGGGTTACATACTCACATCATGGGACTGTGCGGGGTTACATACACACATCATGGGACTGTGCGGTCGTTACATACACACATCATGGGACTGTGCGGGGGTTACATACACACATCATGGGACTATGCGGGGTTACATACACACATCATGGGACTGTGCGGGGTTACATACACACATCATGGGACTGTGCGGGGTTACATACACACATCATGGGACTGTGCGGGGTTACATACACACATCATGGGACTGTGCGGGGGTTACATTCTAACATCATGGGACTGCAGAGGATACATACACACATCATGGGACTGTGCGGGGGTTACATACACACATCATGGGACTGTGCGGGGTTACATACACACATCATGGGACTGTGCGGGGGTTACATACACACATCATGGGACTGTGCGGGGGTTACATACACACATCATGGGACTGTGCAGGGGTTACATACACACATCATGGGACTGTGCGGGGTTACATACACACATCATGGGACTGTGCGGGGGTTACATACACACATCATGGGACTGTGCGGGGGTTACATACACACATCATGGGACTGTGCGGGGTTACATACACACATCATGGGACTGTGCGGGGTTACATACACACATCATGGGACTGTGCGGGGGTTACATACACACATCATGGGACTGTGCGGGGTTACATACACACATCATGGGACTGTGCGGGGTTACATACACACATCATGGGACTGTGCGGGGGTTACATACACACATCATGGGACTGTGCGGGGGTTACATACACACATCATGGGACTGTGCGGGGTTACATACACACATCATGGGACTGTGCGGGGGTTACATACACACATCATGGGACTGTGCGGGGGTTACATACACACATCATGGGACTGTGCGGGGGTTACATACACACATCATGGGACTGTGCGGGGTTACATACACACATCATGGGACTGTGCGGGGTTACATACACACATCATGGGACTGTGCGGGGTTACATACACACATCATGGGACTGTGCGGGGTTACATACACACATCATGGGACTGTGCGGGGTTACATACACACATCATGGGACTGTGCGGGGTTACATACACACATCATGGGACTGTGCGGGGTTACATTCTAACATCATGGGACTGCAGAGGTTACATACACACATCATGGGACTGTGCGGGGGTTACATACACACATCATGGGACTGTGCGGGGTTACATACATACATCATGGGACTGTGCGGGGGTTACATACACACATCATGGGACTGTGCGGGGGTTACATACACACATCATGGGACTGTGCGGGGTTACATACACACATCATGGGACTGTGCGGGGGTTACATTCTAACATCATGGGACTGCAGAGGGTTACATACACACATCATGGGACTGTGCGGGGGTTACATACACACATCATGGGACTGTGCGGGGGTTACATACACACATCATGGGACTGTGCGGGAGTTACATACACACATCATGGGACTGTGCGGGGGTTACATGCTCACATCATGGGACTGTGCGGGGTTACATACACACATCATGGGACTGTGCGGGGTTACATGCTCACATCATGGGACTGTGCGGGGTTACATACACACATCATGGGACTGTGCGGGGTTACATGCTCACATCATGGGACTGTGCGGGGTTACATACACACATCATGGGACTGTGCGGGGTTACATACACACATCATGGGACTGTGCGGAGTTACATACTCACATCATGGGACTGTGCGGGGTTACATACACACATCATGGGACTGTGCGGGGGTTACATACACACATCATGGGACTGTGCGGGGTTACATACACACATCATGGGACTGTGCGGGGTTACATACACACATCATGGGACTGTGCGGGGTTACATACACACATCATGGGACTGTGCGGGGGTTACATGCTCACATCATGGGACTGTGCGGGGTTACATACACACATCATGGGACTGTGCGGGGGTTACATACACACATCATGGGACTGTGCGGGGGTTACATACACACATCATGGGACTGTGCGGGGTTACATACACACATCATGGGACTGTGCGGGGGTTACATACACACATCATGGGACTGTGCGGGGTTACATACACACATCATGGGACTGTGCGGGGGTTACATACTCACATCATGGGACTGTGCGGGGTTACATACACACATCATGGGACTGTGCGGGGTTACATACACACATCATGGGACTGTGCGGGGGTTACATTCTAACATCATGGGACTGCAGAGGGTTACATACACACATCATGGGACTGTGCGGGGGTTACATGCTCACATCATGGGACTGTGCGGGGTTACATACACACATCATGGGACTGTGCGGGGTTACATACACACATCATGGGACTGTGCGGGGGTTACATTCTAACATCATGGGACTGCAGAGGATACATACACACATCATGGGACTGTGCGGGGGTTACATACACACATCATGGGACTGTGCGGGGGTTACATACACACATCATGGGACTGTGCGGGGTTACATACACACATCATGGGACTGTGCGGGGGTTACATACACACATCATGGGACTGTGCGGGGGTTACATACACACATCATGGGACTGTGCGGGGGTTACATACACACATCATGGGACTGTGCGGGGTTACATACACACATCATGGGACTGTGCGGGGGTTACATACACACATCATGGGACTGTGCGGGGGTTACATACACACATCATGGGACTGTGCGGGGGTTACATACACACATCATGGGACTGTGCGGGGTTACATACACACATCATGGGACTGTGCGGGGTTACATACACACATCATGGGACTGTGCGGGGGTTACATACACACATCATGGGACTGTGCGGGGGTTACATACACACATCATGGGACTGTGCGGGGTTACATACACACATCATGGGACTGTGCGGGGGTTACATACACACATCATGGGACTGTGCGGGGGTTACATACACACATCATGGGACTGTGCGGGGGTTACATGCTCACATCATGGTACTGTGCGGGGTTACATACACACATCATGGGACTGTGCGGGGTTACATACACACATCATGGGACTGTGCGGGGGTTACATACACACATCATGGGACTGTGCGGGGTTACATACACACATCATGGGACTGTGCGGGGTTACATACACACATCATGGGACTGTGCGGGGGTTACATACACACATCATGGGACTGTGCGGGGGTTACATACACACATCATGGGACTGTGCGGGGTTACATACACACATCATGGGACTGTGCGGGGGTTACATACACACATCATGGGACTGTGCAGGGGTTACATACACACATCATGGGACTGTGCGGGGGTTACATGCTCACATCATGGTACTGTGCGGGGTTACATACACACATCATGGGACTGTGCGGGGGTTACATACACACATCATGGGACTGTGCGGGGGTTACATGCTCACATGGTACTGTGCGGGGTTACATACACACATCATGGGACTGTGCGGGGTTACATACACACATCATGGGACTGTGCGGGGGTTACATACACACATCATGGGACTGTGCGGGGGTTACATACACACATCATGGGACTGTGCGGGGTTACATACACACATCATGGGACTGTGCGGGGGTTACATACACACATCATGGGACTGTGCAGGGGTTACATACACACATCATGGGACTGTGCGGGGGTTACATGCTCACATCATGGTACTGTGCGGGGTTACATACACACATCATGGGACTGTGCGGGGTTACATACACACATCATGGGACTGTGCGGGGTTACATACACACATCATGGGACTGTGCGGGGGTTACATACACACATCATGGGACTGTGCGGGGTTACATGCTCACATCATGGTACTGTGCGGGGTTACATGCTCACATCATGGTACTGTGCGGGGTTACATACACACATCATGGGACTGTGCGGGGTTACATACACACATCATGGGACTGTGCGGGGGTTACATACACACATCATGGGACTGTGCGGGGTTACATGCTCACATCATGGTACTGTGCGGGGTTACATACACACATCATGGGACTGTGCGGGGGTTACATACACACATCATGGGACTGTGCGGGGGTTACATACACACATCATGGGACTGTGCGGGGGTTACATACACACATCATGGGACTGTGCGGGGGTTACATGCTCACATCATGGTACTGTGCGGGGTTACATACACACATCATGGGACTGTGCGGGGGTTACATACACACATCATGGGACTGTGTGGGGTTACATACACACATCATGGGACTGTGTGGGGTTACATACACACATCATGGGACTGTGCGGGTTACATTCTAACATCATGGGACTGTGCGGGGTTACATACACACATCATGGGACTGCAGAGGGTTACATACACACATCATGGGACTGTGCGGGGTTACATGCTCACATCATGGGACTGTGCGGGGGTTACATACACACATCATGGGACTGTGCGGGGGTTACATACACACATCATGGGACTGCAGAGGGTTACATGCTCACGTCATGGGACTGTGCGAGGTTACATACACACATCATGGGACTGTGCGGGGGTTACATACACACATCATGGGACTGTGCGGGGGTTACATACACACATCATGGGACTGTGCGGGGGTTACATACACACATCATGGGACTGTGCGGGGGTTACATGCTCACATCATGGTACTGTGCGGGGTTACATACACACATCATGGGACTGTGCGGGGTTACATACACACATCATGGGACTGTGCGGGGGTTACATACACACATCATGGGACTGTGCGGGGGTTACATGCTCACATCATGGTACTGTGCGGGGTTACATACACACATCATGGGACTGTGCGGGGTTACATACACACATCATGGGACTGTGCGGGGGTTACATACACACATCATGGGACTGTGCGGGGGTTACATACACACATCATGGGACTGTGCGGGGTTACATACACACATCATGGGACTGTGCGGGGGTTACATACACACATCATGGGACTGTGCAGGGGTTACATACACACATCATGGGACTGTGCGGGGGTTACATGCTCACATCATGGTACTGTGCGGGGTTACATACACACATCATGGTACTGTGCGGGGTTACATACACACATCATGGGACTGTGCGGGGTTACATACACACATCATGGGACTGTGCGGGGGTTACATACACACATCATGGTACTGTGCGGGGTTACATGCTCACATCATGGTACTGTGCGGGGTTACATGCTCACATCATGGTACTGTGCGGGGTTACATACACACATCATGGGACTGTGCGGGGTTACATACACACATCATGGGACTGTGCGGGGGTTACATACACACATCATGGGACTGTGCGGGGTTACATGCTCACATCATGGTACTGTGCGGGGTTACATACACACATCATGGGACTGTGCGGGGGTTACATACACACATCATGGGACTGTGCGGGGTTACATACACACATCATGGGACTGTGCGGGGGTTACATACACACATCATGGGACTGTGCGGGGGTTACATACACACATCATGGGACTGTGCGGGGTTACATACACACATCATGGGACTGTGCGGGGGTTACATACACACATCATGGTACTGTGCGGGGTTACATACACACATCATGGGACTGTGCGGGGGTTACATACACACATCATGGGACTGTGCGGGGGTTACATGCTCACATCATGGGACTGTGCGGGGTTACATACACACATCATGGGACTGTGCGGGGGTTACATACACACATCATGGGACTGTGCGGGGGTTACATTCTAACATCATGGGACTGTGCGGGGGTTACATACACACATCATGGGACTGTGCGGGGGTTACATGCTCACATCATGGTACTGTGCGGGGTTACATACACACATCATGGGACTGTGCGGGGTTACATACACACATCATGGGACTGTGTGGGGTTACATACACACATCATGGGACTGTGTGGGGTTACATACACACATCATGGGACTGTGTGGGGTTACATACACACATCATGGGACTGTGCGGGTTACATTCTAACATCATGGGACTGTGCGGGGTTACATACACACATCATGGGACTGCAGAGGTTACATGCTCACGTCATGGTACATGTCACACACTCACCGATGGCCAGGTGCACGGAGACCACCGTCTGACTGAGGGTGAGAGCCCAGAGTCGCAGACTGTGCACGGACCGGACCCCCGGCACTGACAGCAGCACCTCCTTCACTGAGCCGTGTGACATGCCGCGGGGGGCACCTAGTATCAGGGGGAAGGGCAGGGTGTGAGGGGCTGCACACAGCAACAAGTGTGCGTAACACGCAGAGCAGTGTGCGTAACACGCAGAGCGGTGTGTGTAACACGCAGAGCGGTGTGTGTAACATGCAGAGCGGTGTGTGTAACACGCAGAGCGGTGTGTGTAACATGCAGAGCGGTGTGTGTGTAACATGCAGAGCGGTGTGTGTAACATGCAGAGCGGTGTGTGTAACACGCAGAGCGGTGTGTGTAACATGCAGAGCGGTGTGTGTAACACGCAGAGCGGTGTGTGTAACATGCAGAGCAGTGTGTGTGTAACATGCAGAGCGGTGTGTGTAACACGCAGAGCGGTGTGTGTAACACGCAGAGCGGTGTGTGTAACATGCAGAGCAGTGTGTGTGTAACATGCAGAGCGGTGTGTGTAACACGCAGAGCGGTGTGCGGAACACGCAGAGCGGTGTGTGTAACATGCAGAGCGGTGTGTGTAACATGCAGAGCAGTGTGTGTAACACGCAGAGCGGTGTGTGTAACATGCAGAGCAGTGTGTGTGTAACATGCAGAGCGGTGTGTGTAACATGCAGAGCGGTGTGTGTAACACGCAGAGCGGTGTGCGGAACACGCAGAGCGGTGTGTGTAACATGCAGAGCGGTGTGTGTAACATGCAGAGCGGTGTGTGTAACACGCAGAGCGGTGTGTGTAACATGCAGAGCGGTGTGTGTAACACGCAGAGCGGTGTGTGTAACATGCAGAGCAGTGTGTGTAACATGCAGAGCGGTGTGTGTAACATGCAGAGCGGTGTGTGTAACACGCAGAGCGGTGTGTGTAACATGCAGAGCGGTGTGTGTAACACGCAGAGCGGTGTGTGTAACATGCAGAGCAGTGTGTGTGTAACATGCAGAGCGGTGTGTGTAACATGCAGAGCGGTGTGTGTAACACGCAGAGTGGTGTGCGGAACACGCAGAGCGGTGTGCGGAACACGCAGAGCGGTGTGTGTAACATGCAGAGCAGTGTGTGTGTGTAACATGCAGAGCAGTGCATGTGTGTGTGTAACACGCAGAGCAGTGTGTATGTGTAACACGCAGAGCGGTGTGTGTATGTGTAACATGCAGAGCGGTGTGTGTAACACGCAGAGTGGTGTGCGGAACACGCAGAGCGGTGTGTGTGTGTAACACGCAGAGCGGTGTGTGTGTGTAACATGCAGAGCGGTGTGTGTAACATGCAGAGCGGTGTGTGTAATACGCAGAGTGGTGTGCGGAACACGCAGAGCGGTGTGTGTAACATGCAGAGCAGTGTGTGTGTGTGTAACATGCAGAGAGGTGTGTGTGTGTGTAACATGCAGAGCAGTGTGTGTGTGTGTAACATGCAGAGTGTTGTGTGTAACACGCAAAGTGGTGTGCGGAACACGCAGAGCGGTGTGTGTAACATGCAGAGCAGTGTGTGTGTGTGTGTAACATGCAGAGCGGTGTGTGTGTGTATAACACGCAGAGCAGTGTGTATGTGTAACACGCAGAGCGGTGTGTGTATGTGTAACACGCAGAGCGGTGTGTGTATGTGTAACACGGAAGAGCAGTCCGTGTGTATGTGGAAGACGCAGAGCAGTGTGTGTATGTGTAACATGCAGAGCAGTGCGTGTGTATGTTTAACACGCAGAGCAGTGCGTGTGTATGTGTAACACGCAGAGCAGTGCGTGTGTATGTGTAACACGCAGAGCAGTGCGTGTGTATGTGTAACACACAGAGCAGTGCGTGTGTATGTGTAACACGCAGAGCAATGCGTGTGTATGTGTAACACGCAGAGCATTGTGTGTGTGTGTATGTGTAACACGCAGAGCGGTGTGTATATGTGTAACATGCAGAGCGGTGTGTACAGTATGTGTAACACGCAGAGCGGTGTGTGTATGTGTAACACACAGAGCGGTGTGTACAGTATGTGTAACACGCAGAGCGGTGTGTGTATGTGTAACACGCAGTGCGTTTGTATGTGTAACACGCAGAGCAGTGTGTGTGTGTATGTGTAACACGCAGAGCGGTGTGTATATGTGTAACATGCAGAGCGGTGTGTACAGTATGTGTAACATGCAGAGCGGTGTGTACAGTATGTGTAACACGCAGAGCGGTGTGTGTATGTGTAACACGCAGAGCAGTGTGTATGTGTAACACGCAGAGCAGTGTGTATGTGTAACACGCAGAGCAGTGTGTATGTGTAACACGCAGAGCAGTGTGTATGTGTAACACGCAGAGCAGTGTCTGTGTGTGACAGAGCGGTGTGTGTGTTACTGTACATGCATAGTGGTATGTGTATGTGTAACACGTATGTAGCTGAGCTGGTCTCGCAGAGTCCATGTCACGTGGCCTCACCTTCCATGAGCACCCAGAACACGTCCCGCAGGATGGTGACAGTGGTCCCCAGGACAAAGACGGAGAAGAGGAAGGTGCACACAGGGTCTGCGATCTTATACTGCGGCTGCAAGAGAGCACGGACACGGCTCACCCTACAGGGACACAGCTCACCCCACAGGGACACGGCTCACCCTACAGGGACACGGCGCACCCTACAGGGACACGGTTCACCCTACCGGCTCACCCTACAGGGACACGGCTCACCCTACAGGGACACGGCTCACCCTACAGGGACACGGCTCACCCTACAGGGACACGGCTCACCCTACAGAAACACCACCGACCTGAGGAACACCCCTCGCCCTACCAGCACACCAGTAATCCCATGGACACTCCTCGCCCTACAGGAACACTACCGATCCAAGGAGCAGGCCTCGCCCTATTGGAACACCACTGACCCAAGGGCCACGCTTCACCCTACAGGAACACCACTGACCCCCAGGAATACTCCTTACTCTACAGAAATACCACGAACCCCAGAATCGCCCCTCACCCTACAGGAACACCGGCGACCCCACAAAAAACCCTCATGCCACAGGAACACAACTGACTCCAAGAACACCCCTCACCCTACAGCAATACCACTGACTTCTGGAACACCCCTCACCCTACAGAAATACCACTGACTTCTGGAACACCCTTCACCCTACAGTAATACCACTGACTTCTGGAACAGACCTCACCCTACAGTAATACCACTGACTCCAAGAACACCCCTCACCCTACAGAAATACCACTGACTTCTGGAACACCCCTCGCCCTACAGAAATACCACTGACTTCTGGAATACCCCTCACCCTACAGTAATACCACTGACTTCTGGAACACCCCTCACCCTACAGTAATACCACTGACTTCTGGAACCCCCCTCACCCTATAGTAATACCACTGACTTCTGGAACACCCCTCACCCTATAGTAATATCTCTGACTTCTAGAACACCCCTCACCCTACAGTAATACCCCTGACTTCTGGAACACCCCTCACCCTACAGGAATACCACTGACTTCTGGAACCCCCCTCACCCTACAGTAATACCACTGACTTCTGGAACACCCCTCACCCTACAGAAATACCACTGACTTCTGGAACATCCCTGCCACGGGAGACCAGGCAATTACACCTTTATACCGGGATCATTCACTGAGCAAAACAAGGAGAAAAACTAATTGTGTTAATTCCTTAGAAACAGACGCACACACAGCGAGTTACAATGTGCAGAAGGAAACCCACTTACACACCAACTCCTCTGGGTTACAAAACTAACCTTTCCTAACTCGGATAGTCCTTAAAACAAAGTCCTTCCAATGCCCAGGATGTACCCGCAAAGTCCTGGAACTGATCTCGGCGTGCAGCTCCTGCCGCCACCGCTCATTCCCCTCTGGAGATGCCAACATCCCTTGACCGGGAGCGTGTACCGAACGTCCTGGCACTCCTTTCGGCGAGTAGTTCCAGCCCGACGTCTCTTTTCAGAACTTGGCCCCAGAAATCTCTGATCCCGCCCACGTCTATTTCTCTCAGAGAATCTTTCGGGTGGGTTCAAATCTGTCGCTGCTGTTTTGGCGCTTAGAATATCAGCGAACTGATTGGCTGCTGGGTTTCTTATAAGGATTTCAGTCCCATTCACAAAACGCTACAGCCAATCGGCGCGTGGGAATATTTCTACCAGCCTATCACAGAGTTGTCGGTTCTCTAAAGGCGGGCACTGATTTCAATTTTGCTAAGGGACATGCGCCAACCTGGCACCTCTGCCACTTAGCATATTGAACCCCCCGCTGGGCCAGGCTCCTCAAAGTCTGGAGATGGGCAAATGGTTGCCGATAGCCCTTATTCATGTCAGGACGTGGGTACTTGAGTGTAACTCCGGTACTCCACCCGTCCTAACACCTTGGCATCTCTGGCAAGTTCAAGTCTGGGACCCAACCAGAGACAGTGGCACCAAGCCTGGTGGCCATCTGGTCTCTCGGAACCAAAGACTTGGAAATCCCCCAGTTCATATACCGGGCATATACATATACTCTGTTCTTCACCATGTTCATAAAAATCATACAAAATTCTGCTAAGTTCCTCGTCCCCCTAGGATCTACTGAAAAGACGCGCACATTCATTTTCAGAGCGCCTAGACCTTCCTATAAGAAGTTTTAATAAAAGTTGCTTCAAATAATCCTTAGGTTCATTTTCAGGGCGGCTTCAATTGTACCAAAGCTGGACATAGAAATAATTCTACTCCCGCAACCTTATACATGGTTGGAGACACCCCGAACCCCACGTCCGGGGCATATACTGTGGGGGACACCCCCTAAACCAGGGATCCCTGACTATACCTGGGATACCCAAATCCCTGTGCCCATTTTTACCTTTCTGGTCTGTGCTGAAGCAGGGACTCCTGGCGGTGAGCTGCAAGAACGTTTTCAGGGTAGGAGTTTGACCGGAGCATTGTGCCTGTTTGTATCTGGGATTCCGACCTGATTCCTGGCTACATTTTTGGGGTATCCAGTAACTCAGGGACCCCGCGACATAGCCACAATCTGGAAAGATTTTCTCCGCAACCCCCCCCCCCCCCCACCCTGAAACTCATAGCCCCGCAATCTCTGCTTGCTGGCACCCCCCCCCCCCCTCCCCCCAGCAATCTCTGCTCGCTGGCACTCCTGGAAAGGCAAAAACATAACAATTCTTTATGTCGCATATTTCCATACAATGAACAGCAGTACGTACACGAAAGCCAGGTCCAAGAGCTGACACTCTAGGACCCCAAAACACGGATCAGGTTCAACCAAGTGGGCTTAACCTTTATTAGTGAGCCTGGTTACCCCCTTCACTCTCACTACCCCTCACCCTACAGGAACACCACTGACCCCACGAACACCCCTCGTCCTACAGGAACACCACTGACCCCACAAACACCCCTCATCCTACAGGAACACCACTGACCACATAGAAACAGCACAGATACTACAAGAACAGCACTGACCTACAGGAACACACCTTACCCTACAGCAATACCATAGGAAACTAGGAAACTGGGAAACTTGGTCTTTATGAAAACAGCCCCTTGGTCAAAATACTGACCGCTAGAGAATCCCGTCCTGGCTATGACCTAAACGCACCCAAAAATAATACAACCAAAAAGCACATGAGTGTAACACCACACCAAGGTACCCTACCCATTATTAAGAACCCTGCCTGTCCTACACTCAGGCACCCCACCCATCATCAAGGGCCCCCTCTGTGCCTCTCCTACACCAGGATACCCCACCCATCATCAGGAGCCCCGCCTGTGCCTGTCCTACACCAGGATACCCCACCCATCATCAAGGGCCCGTCTGTGCTTGTCCTACACCAGGATACCCCATTCATTATCAAGAGCCCCGCCTGTGCCTGTCCTACACCAGGATACCCCACCCATCATCAAGGGCTCCGCCTGTGCCTGTCCTACTGTACACCAGGATACCCCACCCATCATCAGGAGCCCCGCGCCTGTGCCTGTCCTACACCAGGATACCCCACCCATCATCAAGGGCCCGTCTGTGCTTGTCCTACACCAGGATACCCCATCCATTATCAAGAGCCCCGCCTGTGCCTGTCCTACACCAGGATACCCCACCCATCATCAGAAGCCCTGCCTGTGCCTTTCCTACATCAGGGTACCCCACCCTTCATCAAGGGCCCCACCTGTCCTACACCAGGGTACCCCACCCATCAAGTGCCCCGCCGGTGCCTGTCCTACACCAGGGTACCCCACCCATCATCAAGGGCCCGTCTGTGCTTGTCCAACACCATGATAGCCCACCCATCATCACGGGCCCCATCTGTGCCTGTCCTACACCATGATACCCCATCCATCATCAGGAGCCCAACCTGTGCCTGTCCTACACCAGGGTACCCCACCCATCAGCAAGAGCCCCGCCTGTGCCTGTCCTACATCAGGATACCCCACCCATTATCAGGAGCCCCGCCTGTGCCTGTCCTACAACAGAATACCCCACCCATCATCAAGGGCCCCGCCTGTGCCTGTCCTACACCAGGATAGCCCACCCATCATCAAGGGCCCGTCTGTGCTTGTCCTACACCAGGATACCCCACCCATCATCAAGAGCCCCGCATGTGCCTGTCCTACACCAGGGTACCCCACCCATCAACAAGGGCCCCGCCTGTGTCTGTCCCTCTTTTACCCTCATACCTCTCCTTCCCTCACCCCCTCCCCTTCCCTCACCCCCTCCCCTCACCACCTCCCCTTCCCTCACCACCTCCCCTTCCTTCATCCCACCCCCTTTCCTCATCCCCTCTCCTTCTCCCTCACCCCCTCTCCTTCGCTCACCCCTCTCCTTCCCACACCCCCTCCCCTTCTCTCACCACCTCCCCTTCCCTCACCGCCTTCCCTTCCCTCATCCCCTTCCCTCATCCCCTCTCCTTCTCCTCCCTCGCTTTCCCTCACCCCCTCTCCTTCCCTCACCCCCTCCTCACCCCCTCTCCTTCCCTCACCCCCTCCTCACCCCATCTCCTTCCCTCACCCCCTCTTCTTCCCTCACCCCCTCTCCTTCCCTCACCCCCTTCCCTCACCCCCTTCCCTCACCCCCTTCCCTCACCCCCTCTTCTTCCCTCCTTCCCTCCTTCCCTCACCCCCTCTCCTATTCCCTCGCTTTCCTTCACCCCCTCCCCTTCCCTCACCCCTCCTCTCACCCCTTCCCCTCACCCCCACCCCTCACCCCCTCTCCTTCCCTCACCCCCTCCCCTTCCCTCACCCCCTTCTCTCACCCCCTCTCCTTCCCTCACCCCTCACCTCCCCTCACCCCCTCCCTTACTTCTTACCCGCCTCCCCTCTCACCTTCCCTCAGCCCCTCCCATTCCCCCTCCCCTCACCCCCTCCCCTCACCCCCTCCCCTTACTTCTTACCCGCCTCCCCTCCTCTCCCCTCCTTCTTCCCCTCTCCTTCCCCTCACCCCCTCCCCCTCACCCCCTCCCCTTACTTCTTACCCGCCTCCCCTCCTCTCCCCTCCTTCCCCTCTCCTTCCCCTCACCCCCTCCCCCTCACCCCCTCCCCTTACTTCTTAACCGCCTCCCCGCCTCTCCCCTCCTTCTTTCCCTCCCCTTCCCCTCACCCCCTCCCCTTCCCCTCACCCCCTCCCCTTACTTCTTACCCGCCTCCCCTCTCACCTTGAAGAAGATAACGATAGCCGCCACCAGCACCCCGATGCTCTGCAGCAGGTCACCGACCACGTGGATGAAAGCCGCCCGGACGCTCGTGTTTCCGTGGGGCCCCGTGTGGAGAGCGAGGTCACCAATCGGACTGTCCCCAATCTTCTCGTACCCAGAGCCGTGGTTGTGCCCGTGGAACATGGTGGACTGGTGAAGGATATAGGCCATTCTGAGACACACAAATCAGGAGCCACGTCACTGCCACGGATAATACTGCCCAAACTCGCCCCCAATAAAACTATAGATTAGGTGGAAACGGAGCATTAACTTACCGTTATCTCCGAGTCCCTGAATGGCAGCCCCCCTCCCCCTGCTCCTCCCTAGGACCCCGGTGGGACGGTAGGGGTAGATTTGGCTGCTTTTGAATAAAGGTTAAGCCACCGTTACCCCTACATGTCAATGATATGATGGATGGATGTACAGCGTATTGTAGCAGTCCATTATATGTTCCTCTTACAGTACTGTATATAAAACCGTGACGTACAGCTCGGTTCATGAGTGGGGACCTGTAAGGGTTAACTCTCTCTTGATAGCCAGCACGGATGGCTCACTCGCAGAATAGGGTATGTTCTGTGTCTCCTTATCTAGCTGCACAACATGGCTGCACTCGTTCATCTTTCTGAGAACCGTATGCGGACCAGACCAGGCAGCCATTAATTTGTTCTCCCGAATGGGCTTGAGAACAAGCACCTGCTGTCCTGGGATGAACTCTCTGCTACGGGCATTCTGACCTTACCAAGTCTTCTGCTTGGTCTGAGCAGCCCTAAGGTTGTCCTGTGCCAACCCCATGAGCATCTGTAACCGGTCTCTGACATCTATCACATACTGAAGCACAGAGGCATCAGTAGTGGTAGTCTCCCCTTCCCATCCCTCACGGAATAGGTCCAGAGGTCCCCGTACCCTGCGACCATATAGCAGCTCAAAGGGAGAGAGCCCGCTAGATTCTTGCGGTGCCTCTGGGTTTCAGTAAAGGAAAGAGATACAGCCCTGGGAGTGCAGCTAAGGGAAGGAGTTACAGCTCTGGGAGTGCAGCTAAGGGAAGGAGTTACAGCTCTGGGAGTGCAGCTAAGGAAGGAGTTACAGGTCTGGGAGTGCAGCTAAGGGAAGGAGTTACAGCTCTGGGAGTGCAGCTAAGGGAAGGAGTTACAGCGCTGGGAGTGCAGCTAAGGGAAGGAGTTACAGCCCTGGGAGTGCAGCTAAGGGAAGGAGTTACAGCTCTGGGAGTGCAGCTAAGGGAAGGAGTTACAGCTCTGGGAGTGCAGCTAAGGGAAGGAGTTACAGCTCTGGGAGTGCAGCTAAGGGAAGGAGTTACAGCCCTGGGAGTGCAGCTAAGGGAAGGAGTTACAGCTCTGGGAGTGCAGCTAAGGGAAGGAGTTACAGCCCTGGGAGTGCAGCTAAGGGAAGGAGTTACAGCTCTGGGAGTGCAGCTAAGGGAAGGAGTTACAGCTCTGGGAGTGCAGCTAAGGGAAGGAGTTACAGCTCTGGGAGTGCAGCTAAGGGAAGGAGTTACAGCTCTGGGAGTGCAGCTAAGGGAAGGAGTTACAGCTCTGGGAGTGCAGCTAAGGGAAGGAGTTACAGCTCTGGGAGTGCAGCTAAGGGAAGGAGATACAGCTCTGGGAGTGCAGCTAAGGGAAGGAGTTACAGGTCTGGGAGTGCAGCTAAGGGAAGGAGTTACAGGTCTGGGAGTGCAGCTAAGGGAAGGAGTTACAGCTCTGGGAGTGCAGCTAAAGGAAGGAGATACAGCTCTGGGAGTGCAGCTAAGGGAAGGAGATACAGCTCTGGGAGTGCAGCTAAGGGAAGGAGTTACAGCTCTGGGAGTGCAGCTAAGGGAAGGAGTTACAGCTCTGGGAGTGCAGCTAAGGGAAGGAGTTACAGCTCTGGGAGTGCAGCTAAGGGAAGGAGTTACAGCCCTGAGAGTGCAGCTAAGGGAAGGAGTTACAGCCCTGGGAGTGCAGCTAAGGGAAGGAGTAACAGCTCTGGGAGTGCAGCTAAGGGAAGGAGTTACAGCTCTGGGAGTGCAGCTAAGGGAAGGAGATACAGCTCTGGGAGTGCAGCTAAGGGAAGGAGTTACAGCTCTGGGAGTGCAGCTAAGGGAAGGAGTTACAGCTCTGGGAGTGCAGCTAAGGGAAGGAGTTACAGCTCTGGGAGTGCAGCTAAGGGAAGGAGTTACAGCTCTGGGAGTGCAGCTAAGGGAAGGAGTTACAGCTCTGGGAGTGCAGCTAAGGGAAGGAGTTACAGCTCTGGGAGTGCAGCTAAGGGAAGGAGATACAGCTCTGGGAGTGCAGCTAAGGGAAAGAGTTACAGCTCTGAGAGTGCAGCTAAGGGAAGGAGTTACAGCTCTGGGAGTGCAGCTAAGGGAAGGAGTTACAGCTCTGGGAGTGCAGCTAATGGAAAGAGTTACAGCTCTGGGAGTGCAGCTAAGGGAAGGAGTTACAGCTCTGGGAGTGCAGCTAAGGGAATGAGTTACAGCTCTGGGAGTGCAGCTAAGGGAAGGAGATACAGCTCTGGGAGTGCAGCTAAGGGAAGGAGTTACAGCTCTGGGAGTGCAGCTAAGGGAAGGAGTTACAGCTCTGGGAGTGCAGCTAAGGGAAGGAGTTACAGCTCTGGGAGTGCAGCTAAGGGAAGGAGTTACAGCTCTGGGAGTGCAGCTAAGGGAAGGAGTTACAGCTCTGGGAGTGCAGCTAAGGGAAGGAGTTACAGGTCTGGGAGTGCAGCTAAGGGAAGGAGATACAGCTCTGGGAGTGCAGCTAAGGGAAGGAGTTACAGCCCTGGGAGTGCAGCTAAGGGAAGGAGTTACAGCCCTGGGAGTGCAGCTAAGGGAAGGAGTTACAGGTCTGGGAGTGCAGCTAAGGGAAGGAGTTACAGCTCTGGGAGTGCAGCTAAGGGAAGGAGTTACAGCTCTGGGACTGCAGCTAAGGGAAGGAGTTACAGCTCTGGGAGTGCAGCTAAGGGAACGAGTTACAGCCCTGGGAGTGCAGCTAAGGGAAGGAGTTACAGCTCTGAGATTGCAGCTAAGGGAAGGAGTTACAGCTCTGAGAGTGCAGCTAAGGGAAGGAGATACAGCTCTGGGAGTGCAGCTAAGGGAAGGAGTTACAGCTCTGAGAGTGCAGCTAAGGGAAGGAGTTACAGCTCTGGGAGTGCAGCTAAGGGAAGGAGTTACAGCTCTGGGAGTGCAGCTAAGGGGAGGAGATACAGCTCTGGGAGTGCAGCTAAGGGAAGGAGTTACAGGTCTGGGAGTGCAGCTAAGGGAAGGAGTTACAGCCCTGGGAGTGCAGCTAAGGGAAGGTGTTACAGGTCTGGGAGTGCAGCTAAGGGAAGGAGTTACAGCTCTGGGAGTGCAGCTAAGGGAAGGAGTTACAGCTCTGGGAGGGCAGCTAAGGGAAGGAGTTACAGGTCTGGGAGTGCAGCTAAGGGAAGGAGTTACAGCTCTGGGAGTGCAGCTAAGGGAAGGAGTTACAGGTCTGAGATTGCAGCTAAGGGAAGGAGTTACAGCTCTGGGAGTGCAGCTAAGGGAAGGAGTTACAGGTCTGGGAGTGCAGCTAAGGGAAGGAGTTACAGCTCTGGGAGTGCAGCTAAGGGAAGGAGTTACAGGTCTGGGAGTGCAGCTAAGGGAAGGAGTTACAGCTCTGGGAGTGCAGCTAAGGGAAGGAGTTACAGGTCTGGGAGTGCAGCTAAGGGAAGGAGTTACAGGTCTGGGAGTGCAGCTAAGGGAAGGAGTTACAGCTCTGGGAGTGCAGCTAAGGGAAGGAGTTACAGCTCTGGGAGTGCAGCTAAGGGAAGGAGTTACAGCCCTGGGAGTGCAGCTAAGGGAAGGAGTTACAGCTCTGGGAGTGCAGCTAAGGGAAGGAGATACAGCTCTGGGAGTGCAGCTAAGGGAAGGAGTTACAGCTCTGGGAGTGCAGCTAAGGGAAGGAGTTACAGCTCTGAGATTGCAGCTAAGGGAAGGAGTTACAGCTCTGAGAGTGCAGCTAAGGGAAGGAGTTACAGCCCTGGGAGTGCAGCTAAGGGAAGGAGTTACAGCTCTGGGAGTGCAGCTAAGGGAAGGAGTTACAGCTCTGGGAGTGCAGCTAAGGGAAGGAGTTACAGCCCTGGGAGTGCAGCTAAGGGAAGGAGTTACAGCTCTGGGAGTGCAGCTAAGGGAAGGAGTTACAGGTCTGGGATTGCAGCTAAGGGAAGGAGTTACAGCTCTGGGAGTGCAGCTAAGGGAAGGAGTTACAGCTCTGGGAGTGCAGCTAAGGGAAGGAGTTACAGGTCTGGGAGTGCAGCTAAGGGAAGGAGTTACAGCCCTGGGAGTGCAGCTAAGGGAAGGAGTTTCCAGCCCTGGGAGTGCAGCTAAGGGAAGGAGTTTCCAGCCCTGGGAGTGCAGCTAAGGGAAGGAGTTACAGCTCTGGGAGTGCAGCTAAGGGAAGGAGTTTCCAGCCCTGGGAGTGCAGCTAAGGGAAGGAGTTTCCAGCCCTGGGAGTGCAGCTGAGGGAAGGAGTTACAGCTCTGGGAGTGCAGCTAAGGGAAGGAGTTACAGCTCTGGGAGTGCAGCTAAGGGAAGGAGTTACAGCTCTGAGAGTGCAGCTAAGGGAAGGAGTTACATGTCTGGGAGTGCAGCTAAGGGAAGGAGTTACAGCTCTGGGAGTGCAGCTAAGGGAAGGAGTTACAGGTCTGGGAGTGCAGATAAGGGAAGGAGTTACAGCTCTGGGAGTGCAGCTAAGGGAAGGAGTTACAGGTCTGGGAGTGCAGATAAGGGAAGGAGTTACAGCTCTGGGAGTGCAGCTAAGGGAAGGAGTTACAGGTCTGGGAGTGCAGCTAAGGGAAGGAGTTACAGCTCTGGGAGTGCAGCTAAGGGAAGGAGTTACAGCCCTGGGAGTGCAGCTAAGGGAAGGAGTTACAGCTCTGGGAGTGCAGCTAAGGGAAGGAGTTACAGCTCTGGGAGTGCAGCTAAGGGAAGGAGTTACAGCTCTGGGAGTGCAGCTAAGGGAAGGAGTTACAGCTCTGGGAGTGCAGCTAAGGGAAGGAGTTACAGCTCTGGGAGTGCAGCTAAGGGAAGGAGTTACAGCTCTGGGAGTGCAGCTAAGGGAAGGAGATACAGCTCTGGGAGTGCAGCTAAGGGAAGGAGTTACAGGTCTGGGAGTGCAGCTAAGGGAAGGAGTTACAGCTCTGGGAGTGCAGCTAAGGGAAGGAGATACAGCTCTGGGAGTGCAGCTAAGGGAAGGAGATACAGCTCTGGGAGTGCAGCTAAGGGAAGGAGTTACAGCTCTGGGAGTGCAGCTAAGGGAAGGAGTTACAGCTCTGGGAGTGCAGCTAAGGGAAGGAGTTACAGCTCTGGGAGTGCAGCTAAGGGAAGGAGATACAGCTCTGGGAGTGCAGCTAAGGGAAGGAGTTACAGGTCTGGGAGTGCAGCTAAGGGAAGGAGTTACAGCTCTGGGAGTGCAGCTAAGGGAAGGAGATACAGCTCTGGGAGTGCAGCTAAGGGAAGGAGTTACAGCTCTGGGAGTGCAGCTAAGGGAAGGAGATACAGCTCTGGGAGTGCAGCTAAGGGAAGGAGATACAGCTCTGGGAGTGCAGCTAAGGGAAGGAGTTACAGCTCTGGGAGTGCAGCTAAGGGAAGGAGTTACAGCTCTGGGAGTGCAGCTAAGGGAAGGAGATACAGCTCTGGGAGTGCAGCTAAGGGAAGGAGTTACAGCTCTGGGAGTGCAGCTAAGGGAAGGAGATACAGCTCTGGGAGTGCAGCTAAGGGAAGGAGTTACAGCTCTGGGAGTGCAGCTAAGGGAAGGAGATACAGCTCTGGGAGTGCAGCTAAGGGAAGGAGTTACAGCTCTGGGAGTGCAGCTAAGGGAAGGAGTTACAGCTCTGGGAGTGCAGCTAAGGGAAGGAGTTACAGCTCTGAGAGTGCAGCTAAGGGAAGGAGATACAGCTCTGGGAGTGCAGCTAAGGGAAAGAGTTACAGCTCTGAGAGTGCAGCTAAGGGAAGGAGTTACAGCTCTGGGAGTGCAGCTAAGGGAAGGAGATACAGCTCTGGGAGTGCAGCTAAGGGAAGGAGTTACAGCTCTGGGAGTGCAACTAAGGGAAGGAGATACAGCTCTGGGAGTGCAGCTAAGGGAAGGAGATACAGCTCTGGGAGTGCAGCTAAGGGAAGGAGTTACAGCTCTGGGAGTGCAGCTAAGGGAAGGAGTTACAGCTCTGGGAGTGCAGCTAAGGGAAGGAGTTACAGCTCTGGGAGTGCAGCTAAGGGAAGGAGTTACAGCTCTGGGAGTGCAGCTAAGGGAAGGAGATACAGCTCTGGGAGTGCAGCTAAGGGAAGGAGATACAGCTCTGGGAGTGCAGCTAATGGAAAGAGTTACAGCTCTGGGAGTGCAGCTAAGGGAAGGAGTTACAGCTCTGGGACTGCAGCTAAGGGAAGGAGTTACAGCTCTGGGAGTGCAGCTAAGGGAAGGAGTTACAGCTCTGGGAGTGCAGCTAAGGGAAGGAGATACAGCTCTGGGAGTGCAGCTAAGGGAAGGAGATACAGGTCTGGGAGTGCAGCTAAGGGAAGGAGTTACAGCGCTGGGAGTGCAGCTAAGGGAAGGAGTTACAGCTCTGAGAGTGCAGGTAAGGGAAGGAGTTACAGGTCTGGGAGTGCAGCTAAGGGAAGGAGTTACAGCTCTGGGAGTGCAGCTAAGGGAAGGAGTTACAGGTCTGGGAGTGCAGCTAAGGGAAGGAGTTACAGGTCTGGGAGTGCAGCTAAGGGAAGGAGTTACAGCTCTGGGAGTGCAGCTAAGGGAAGGAGTTACAGCTCTGGGAGTGCAGCTAAGGGAAGGAGTTACAGCTCTGAGAGTGCAGCTAAGGGAAGGAGTTACAGCTCTGGGAGTGCAGCTAAGGGAAGGAGTTACAGGTCTGGGAGTGCAGCTAAGGGAAGGAGTTACAGCTCTGAGATTGCAGCTAAGGGAAGGAGTTACAGCTCTGAGAGTGCAGCTAAGGGAAGGAGATACAGCTCTGGGAGTGCAGCTAAGGGAAGGAGTTACAGCTCTGGGAGTGCAGCTAAGGGAAGGAGTTACAGCTCTGGGAGTGCAGCTAAGGGAAGGAGTTACAGCTCTGGGAGTGCAGCTAAGGGAAGGAGTTACAGGTCTGGGAGTGCAGCTAAGGGAAGGAGTTACAGCCCTGGGAGTGCAGCTAAGGGAAGGTGTTACAGGTCTGGGAGTGCAGCTAAGGGAAGGAGTTACAGCTCTGGGAGTGCAGCTAAGGGAAGGAGTTACAGCTCTGGGAGGGCAGCTAAGGGAAGGAGTTACAGGTCTGGGAGTGCAGCTAAGGGAAGGAGTTACAGCTCTGGGAGTGCAGCTAAGGGAAGGAGTTACAGGTCTGAGATTGCAGCTAAGGGAAGGAGTTACAGCTCTGGGAGTGCAGCTAAGGGAAGGAGTTACAGGTCTGGGAGTGCAGCTAAGGGAAGGAGTTACAGCTCTGGGAGTGCAGCTAAGGGAAGGAGTTACAGCTCTGGGAGTGCAGCTAAGGGAAGGAGTTACAGCTCTGGGAGTGCAGCTAAGGGAAGGAGTTACAGGTCTGGGAGTGCAGCTAAGGGAAGGAGATACAGCTCTGGGAGGGCAGCTAAGGGAAGGAGTTACAGCTCTGGGAGTGCAGCTAAGGGAAGGAGTTACAGCTCTGGGAGTGCAGCTAAGGGAAGGAGTTACAGGTCTGGGAGTGCAGCTAAGGGAAGGAGTTACAGGTCTGGGAGTGCAGCTAAGGGAAGGAGTTACAGCTCTGGGAGTGCAGCTAAGGGAAGGAGTTACAGCTCTGGGAGTGCAGCTAAGGGAAGGAGTTACAGCCCTGGGAGTGCAGCTAAGGGAAGGAGTTACAGCCCTGGGAGTGCAGCTAAGGGAAGGAGTTACAGCCCTGGGAGTGCAGCTAAGGGAAGGAGTTACAGCTCTGAGAGTGCAGCTAAGGGAAGGAGTTACAGCTCTGGGAGTGCAGCTAAGGGAAGGAGTTTCCAGCCCTGGGAGTGCAGCTAAGGGAAGGAGTTTCCAGCCCTGGGAGTGCAGCTAAGGGAAGGAGTTACAGCTCTGGGAGT
Organism: Ascaphus truei; assembly: GCF_040206685.1. Lineage (NCBI taxonomy): Eukaryota > Metazoa > Chordata > Amphibia > Anura > Ascaphidae > Ascaphus > Ascaphus truei. Next base: position 32,532 of record NW_027456858.1, read on the forward strand.
GCAGCTAAGGGAAGGAGTTTCCAGCCCTGGGAGTGCAGCTAAGGGAAGGAGATACAGCTCTGGGAGTGCAGCTAAGGGAAGGAGATACAGCTCTGGGAGTGCAGCTAAGGGAAGGAGTTACAGCTCTGGGAGTGCAGCTAAGGGAAGGAGTTACAGCTCTGGGAGTGCAGCTAAGGGAAGGAGTTACAGCTCTGGGAGTGCAGCTAAGGGAAGGAGTTACAGGTCTGAGAGTGCAGCTAAGGGAAGGAGTTACAGCTCTGGGAGTGCAGCTAAGGGAAGGAGTTACAGCTCTGGGAGTGCAGCTAAGGGAAGGAGTTACAGCTCTGAGAGTGCAGCTAAGGGAAGGAGTTACATGTCTGGGAGTGCAGATAAGGGAAGGAGTTACAGCTCTGGGAGTGCAGCTAAGGGAAGGAGTTACAGCTCTGGGAGTGCAGCTAAGGGAAGGAGTTACAGCCCTGGGAGTGCAGCTAAGGGAAGGAGTTACAGCTCTGGGAGTGCAGCTAAGGGAAGGAGTTACAGCTCTGGGAGTGCAGCTAAGGGGAGGAGATACAGCTCTGGGAGTGCAGCTAAGGGAAGGAGTTACAGGTCTGGGAGTGCAGCTAAGGGAAGGAATTACAGCTCTGGGAGTGCAGCTAAGGGAAGGAGTTACAGCTCTGGGAGGGCAGCTAAGGGAAGGAGATACAGCTCTGGGAGTGCAGCTAAGGGAAGGAGTTACAGCTCTGGGATTGCAGCTAAGGGAAGGAGTTACAGCTCTGGGAGTGCAGCTAAGGGAAGGAGTTACAGCTCTGGGAGTGCAGCTAAGGGAAGGAGTTACAGCTCTGGGAGTGCAGCTAAGGGAAGGAGTTACAGCTCTGGGAGGGCAGCTAAGGGAAGGAGATACAGCTCTGGGAGTGCAGCTAAGGGAAGGAGTTACAGCTCTGGGAGTGCAGCTAAGGGAAGGAGTTACAGCTCTGGGAGGGCAGCTAAGGGAAGGAGATACAGCTCTGGGAGTGCAGCTAAGGGAAGGAGTTACAGCTCTGGGAGTGCAGCTAAGGGAAGGAGTTACAGCTCTGGGAGTGCAGCTAAGGGAAGGAGTTACAGCTCTGGGAGTGCAGCTAAGGGAAGGAGTTACAGCTCTGGGAGTGCAGCTAAGGGAAGGAGATACAGCTCTGGGAGTGCAGCTAAGGGAAGGAGTTACAGCCCTGGGAGTGCAGCTAAGGGAAGGAGTTACAGCCCTGGGAGTGCAGCTAAGGGAAGGAGTTACAGGTCTGGGAGTGCAGCTAAGGGAAGGAGTTACAGCCCTGGGAGTGCAGCTAAGGGAAGGAGTTACAGCTCTGGGAGTGCAGCTAAGGGAAGGAGTTACAGCTCTGGGAGTGCAGCTAAGGGAAGGAGATACAGCTCTGGGAGTGCAGCTAAGGGAAGAAGATACAGCTCTGGGAGTGCAGCTAAGGGAAGGAGTTACAGGTCTGGGAGTGCAGCTAAGGGAAGGAGTTACAGCTCTGGGAGTGCAGCTAAGGGAAGGAGTTACAGCTCTGGGAGTGCAGCTAAGGGAAGGAGATACAGCTCTGGGAGTGCAGCTAAGGGAAGGAGATACAGCTCTGGGAGTGCAGCTAAGGGAAGGAGTTACAGGTCTGGGAGTGCAGCTAAGGGAAGGAGTTACAGCTCTGGGAGTGCAGCTAAGGGAAGGAGTTACAGCTCTGAGAGTGCAGCTAAGGGAAGGAGTTACAGCCCTGGGAGTGCAGCTAAGGGAAGGAGTTACAGGTCTGGGAGTGCAGCTAAGGGAAGGAGTTACAGCACTGGGAGTGCAGCTAAGGGAAGGAGTTACAGGTCTGGGAGTGCAGCTAAGGGAAGGAGATACAGGTCTGGGAGTGCAGCTAAGGGAAGGAGTTACAGCACTGGGAGTGCAGCTAAGGGAAGGAGTTACAGGTCTGGGAGTGCAGCTAAGGGAAGGAGTTACAGCTCTGGGAGTGCAGCTAAGGGAAGGAGTTACAGCTCTGGGAGTGCAGCTTAGGGAAGGAGTTACAGCTCTGGGAGTGCAGCTAAGGGAAGGAGTTACAGCTCTGGGAGTGCAGCTAAGGGAAGGAGTTACAGCTCTGGGAGTGCAGCTAAGGGAAGGAGTTACAGCTCTGAGAGTGCAGCTAAGGGAAGGAGTTACAGCTCTGGGAGTGCAGCTAAGGGAAGGAGTTACAGCTCTGGGAGTGCAGCTAAGGGAAGGAGATACAGCTCTGGGAGTGCAGCTAAGGGAAGGAGTTACAGCTCTGAGAGTGCAGCTAAGGGAAGGAGTTACAGCTCTGGGAGTGCAGCTAAGGGAAGGAGTTACAGCTCTGGGAGTGCAGCTAAGGGAAGGAGTTACAGGTCTGGGAGTGCAGCTAAGGGAAGGAGTTACAGCTCTGGGAGTGCAGCTAAGGGAAGGAGATACAGCTCTGGGAGTGCAGCTAAGGGAAGGAGTTACAGCTCTGGGAGTGCAGCTAAGGGAAGGAGTTACAGCTCTGGGAGTGCAGCTAAGGGAAGGAGTTACAGGTCTGGGAGTGCAGCTAAGGGAAGGAGTTACAGGTCTGGGAGTGCAGCTAAGGGAAGGAGTTACAGGTCTGGGAGTGCAGCTAAGGGAAGGAGTTACAGCCCTGGGAGTGCAGCTAAGGGAAGGAGATACAGCTCTGGGAGTGCAGCTAAGGGAAGGCGTTACAGCCCTGGGAGTGCAGCTAAGGGAAGGCGTTACAGCCCTGGGAGTGCAGCTAAGGGAAGGAGTTACAGGTCTGGGAGTGCAGCTAAGGGAAGGAGTTACAGCTCTGGGAGTGCAGCTAAGGGAAGGAGTTACAGGTCTGGGAGTGCAGCTAAGGGAAGGAGTTACAGGTCTGGGAGTGCAGCTAAGGGAAGGAGTTACAGGTCTGGGAGTGCAGCTAAGGGAAGGAGATACAGCCCTGGGAGTGCAGCTAAGGGAAGGAGTTACAGGTCTGGGAGTGCAGCTAAGGGAAGGAGTTACAGGTCTGGGAGTGCAGCTAAGGGAAGGAGTTACAGGTCTGGGAGTGCAGCTAAGGGAAGGAGATACAGCCCTGGGAGTGCAGCTAAGGGAAGGAGTTACAGGTCTGGGAGTGCAGCTAAGGGAAGGAGATACAGCCCTGGGAGTGCAGCTAAGGGAAGGAGTTACAGCTCTGGGAGTGCAGCTAAGGGAAGGAGTTACAGCCCTGGGAGTGCACCTAAGGGAAGGAGTTACAGCTCTGGGAGTGCAGCTAAGGGAAGGAGTTACAGCTCTGGGAGTGCAGCTAAGGGAAGGAGTTACAGCCCTGGGAGTGCACCTAAGGGAAGGAGTTACAGCTCTGGGAGTGCAGCTAAGGGAAGGAGTTACAGCCCTGGGAGTGCAGCTAAGGGAAGGAGTTACAGCTCTGGGAGTGCAGCTAAGGGAAGGAGATACAGCTCTGGGAGTGCAGCTAAGGGAAGGAGTTACAGCTCTGGGAGTGCAGCTAAGGGAAGGAGTTACAGCTCTGGGAGTGCAGCTAAGGGAAGGAGATACAGCCCTGAGAGTGCAGCTAAGGGAAGGAGTTACAGCTCTGGGAGTGCAGCTAAGGGAAGGAGTTACAGCTCTGGGAGTGCAGCTAAGGGAAGGAGTTACAGCTCTGGGAGTGCAGGTAAGGGAAGGAGTTACAGCTCTGGGAGTGCAGCTAAGGGAAGGAGATACAGCTCTGGGAGTGCAGCTAAGGGAAGGAGTTACAGCTCTGGGAGTGCAGCTAAGGGAAGGAGATACAGCTCTGGGAGTGCAGCTAAGGGGAGGAGATACAGCTCTGGGAGTGCAGCTAAGGGAAGGAGTTACAGCTCTGGGAGTGCAGCTAAGGGAAGGAGTTACAGCTCTGGGAGTGCAGCTAAGGGAAGGAGTTACAGGTCTGGGAGTGCAGCTAAGGGAAGGAGTTACAGCCCTGAGAGTGCAGCTAAGGGAAGGAGTTACAGCTCTGGGAGTGCAGCTAAGGGAAGGAGTTACAGGTCTGGGAGTGCAGCTAAGGGAAGGAGTTACAGCTCTGGGAGTGCAGCTAAGGGAAGGAGTTACAGCTCTGGGAGTGCAGCTAAGGGAAGGAGTTACAGCTCTGGGAGTGCAGCTAAGGGAAGGAGTTACAGCTCTGGGAGTGCAGGTAAGGGAAGGAGTTACAGCTCTGGGAGTGCAGCTAAGGGAAGGAGATACAGCTCTGGGAGTGCAGCTAAGGGAAGGAGTTACAGCTCTGGGAGTGCAGCTAAGGGAAGGAGTTACAGCTCTGGGAGTGCAGCTAAGGGAAGGAGTTACAGGTCTGGGAGTGCAGCTAAGGGAAGGAGTTACAGCCCTGAGAGTGCAGCTAAGGGAAGGAGTTACAGCTCTGGGAGTGCAGCTAAGGGAAGGAGTTACAGGTCTGGGAGTGCAGCTAAGGGAAGGAGTTACAGCTCTGGGAGTGCAGCTAAGGGAAGGAGTTACAGCTCTGGGAGTGCAGCTAAGGGAAGGAGTTACAGCTCTGGGAGTGCAGCTAAGGGAAGGAGTTACAGCTCTGAGAGTGCAGCTAAGGGAAGGAGTTACAGCTCTGGGAGTGCAGCTAAGGGAATGAGATACAGCTCTGGGAGTGCAGCTAAGGGAAGGAGTTACAGCCCTGGGAGTGCAGCTAAGGGAAGGAGTTACAGCTCTGGTAGTGCAGCTAAGGGAAGGAGTTACAGGTCTGGGAGTGCAGCTAAGGGAAGGAGTTACAGCTCTGGGAGTGCAGCTAAGGGAAGGAGTTACAGCTCTGGGAGTGCAGCTAAGGGAAGGAGTTACAGCTCTGGGAGTGCAGCTAAGGGAAGGAGTTACAGCTCTGAGAGTGCAGCTAAGGGAAGGAGTTACAGCCCTGGGAGTGCAGCTAAGGGAAGGAGTTACAGCTCTGGGAGTGCAGCTAAGGGAAGGAGTTACAGCTCTGGGAGTGCAGCTAAGGGAAGGAGTTACAGCTCTGGGAGTGCAGCTAAGGGAAGGAGTTACAGCGCTGGGAGTGCAGCTAAGGGAAGGAGTTACAGCTCTGGGAGTGCAGCTAAGGGAAGGAGTTACAGCTCTGGGAGTGCAGCTAAGGGAAGGAGTTACAGCTCTGGGAGTGCAGCTAAGGGAAGGAGTTACAGGTCTGGGAGTGCAGCTAAGGGAAGGAGATACAGCCCTGGGAGTGCAGCTAAGGGAAGGAGTTACAGGTCTGGGAGTGCAGCTAAGGGAAGGAGATACAGCCCTGAGAGTGCAGCTAAGGAAAGGAGTTACAGCTCTGGGAGTGCAGCTAAGGGAAGGAGATACAGCCCTGAGAGTGCAGCTAAGGGAAGGAGATACAGCCCTGAGAGTGCAGCTAAGGGAAGGAGTTACAGCTCTGGGAGTGCAGCTAAGGGAAGGAGTTACAGCTCTGAGAGTGCAGCTAAGGGAAGGAGATACAGCCCTGAGAGTGCAGCTAAGGGAAGGAGTTACAGCTCTGGGAGTGCAGCTAAGGGAAGGAGTTACAGCCCTGGGAGTGCAGCTAAGGGAAGGAGTTACAGCTCTGGGAGTGCAGCTAAGGGAAGGAGTTACAGCTCTGGGAGTGCAGCTAAGGGAAGGAGTTACAGCTCTGGGAGTGCAGCTAAGGGAAGGAGTTACAGCTCTGGGAGTGCAGCTAAGGGAAGGAGTTACAGCTCTGGGAGTGCAGCTAAGGGAAGGAGTTACAGCTCTGGGAGTGCAGCTAAGGGAAGGAGTTACAGCCCTGGGAGTGCAGCTAAGGGAAGGAGTTACAGCTCTGGGACTGCAGCTAAGGGAAGGAGTTACAGCTCTGGGAGTGCAGCTAAGGGAAGGAGTTACAGGTCTGGGAGTGCAGCTAAGGGAAGGAGTTACAGCTCTGGGAGTGCAGCTAAGGGAAGGAGTTACAGCTCTGGGAGTGCAGCTAAGGGAAGGAGTTACAGCTCTGGGAGTGCAGCTAAGGGAAGGAGTTACAGCTCTGGGAGTGCAGCTAAGGGAAGGAGTTACAGCTCTGGGAGTGCAGCTAAGGGAAGGAGTTACAGCGCTGGGAGTGCAGCTAAGGGAAGGAGTTACAGCTCTGGGAGTGCAGATAAGGGAAGGAGTTACAGCTCTGGGAGTGCAGCTAAGGGAAGGAGTTACAGCTCTGGGAGTGCAGCTAAGGGAAGGAGTTACAGGTCTGGGAGTGCAGCTAAGGGAAGGAGTTACAGCTCTGGGAGTGCAGCTAAGGGAAGGAGTTACAGGTCTGGGAGTGCAGCTAAGGGAAGGAGTTACAGCTCTGGGAGTGCAGCTAAGGGAAGGAGATACAGCTCTGGGAGTGCAGCTAAGGGAAGGAGTTACAGCTCTGGGAGTGCAGCTAAGGGAAGGAGTTACAGCTCTGGGAGTGCAGCTAAGGGAAGGAGTTACAGGTCTGGGAGTGCAGCTAAGGGAAGGAGTTACAGGTCTGGGAGTGCAGCTAAGGGAAGGAGTTACAGGTCTGGGAGTGCAGCTAAGGGAAGGAGTTACAGCCCTGGGAGTGCAGCTAAGGGAAGGAGATACAGCTCTGGGAGTGCAGCTAAGGGAAGGCGTTACAGCCCTGGGAGTGCAGCTAAGGGAAGGCGTTACAGCCCTGGGAGTGCAGCTAAGGGAAGGAGTTACAGGTCTGGGAGTGCAGCTAAGGGAAGGAGTTACAGGTCTGGGAGTGCAGCTAAGGGAAGGAGTTACAGCTCTGGGAGTGCAGCTAAGGGAAGGAGTTACAGGTCTGGGAGTGCAGCTAAGGGAAGGAGATACAGCCCTGGGAGTGCAGCTAAGGGAAGGAGTTACAGCTCTGGGAGTGCAGCTAAGGGAAGGAGTTACAGCCCTGGGAGTGCACCTAAGGGAAGGAGTTACAGCTCTGGGAGTGCAGCTAAGGGAAGGAGTTACAGCTCTGGGAGTGCAGCTAAGGGAAGGAGTTACAGCCCTGGGAGTGCACCTAAGGGAAGGAGTTACAGCTCTGGGAGTGCAGCTAAGGGAAGGAGTTACAGCCCTGGGAGTGCAGCTAAGGGAAGGAGTTACAGCTCTGGGAGTGCAGCTAAGGGAAGGAGATACAGCCCTGGGAGTGCAGCTAAGGGAAGGAGTTACAGCTCTGGGAGTGCAGCTAAGGGAAGGAGTTACAGCTCTGGGAGTGCAGCTAAGGGAAGGAGTTACAGCTCTGGGAGTGCAGCTAAGGGAAGGAGATACAGCCCTGAGAGTGCAGCTAAGGGAAGGAGTTACAGCTCTGGGAGTGCAGCTAAGGGAAGGAGTTACAGCTCTGGGAGTGCAGCTAAGGGAAGGAGTTACAGCTCTGGGAGTGCAGGTAAGGGAAGGAGTTACAGCTCTGGGAGTGCAGCTAAGGGAAGGAGATACAGCTCTGGGAGTGCAGCTAAGGGAAGGAGTTACAGCTCTGGGAGTGCAGCTAAGGGAAGGAGATACAGCTCTGGGAGTGCAGCTAAGGGGAGGAGATACAGCTCTGGGAGTGCAGCTAAGGGAAGGAGTTACAGCTCTGGGAGTGCAGCTAAGGGAAGGAGTTACAGCTCTGGGAGTGCAGCTAAGGGAAGGAGTTACAGGTCTGGGAGTGCAGCTAAGGGAAGGAGTTACAGCCCTGAGAGTGCAGCTAAGGGAAGGAGTTACAGCTCTGGGAGTGAAGCTAAGGGAAGGAGTTACAGCTCTGGGAGTGCAGCTAAGGGAAGGAGTTACAGGTCTGGGAGTGCAGCTAAGGGAAGGAGTTACAGCTCTGGGAGTGCAGCTAAGGGAAGGAGTTACAGCTCTGGGAGTGCAGCTAAGGGAAGGAGTTACAGCTCTGGGAGTGCAGCTAAGGGAAGGAGTTACAGCTCTGAGAGTGCAGCTAAGGGAAGGAGTTACAGCTCTGAGAGTGCAGCTAAGGGGAGGAGTTACAGCTCTGGGAGTGCAGGTAAGGGAAGGAGTTACAGCTCTGAGAGTGCAGCTAAGGGAAGGAGTTACAGCTCTGGGAGTGCAGGTAAGGGAAGGAGTTACAGCTCTGGGAGTGCAGCTAAGGGAAGGAGATACAGCTCTGGGAGTGCAGCTAAGGGAAGGAGTTACAGCTCTGGGAGTGCAGCTAAGGGAAGGAGTTACAGCTCTGGGAGTGCAGCTAAGGGAAGGAGTTACAGGTCTGGGAGTGCAGCTAAGGGAAGGAGTTACAGGTCTGGGAGTGCAGCTAAGGGAAGGAGTTACAGCTCTGGGAGTGCAGCTAAGGGAAGGAGTTACAGCTCTGGGAGTGCAGCTAAGGGAAGGAGTTACAGCTCTGGGAGTGCAGCTAAGGGAAGGAGTTACAGCTCTGAGAGTGCAGCTAAGGGAAGGAGTTACAGCTCTGGGAGTGCAGCTAAGGGAAGGAGATACAGCTCTGGGAGTGCAGCTAAGGGAAGGAGTTACAGCCCTGGGAGTGCAGCTAAGGGAAGGAGTTACAGCTCTGGTAGTGCAGCTAAGGGAAGGAGTTACAGGTCTGGGAGTGCAGCTAAGGGAAGGAGTTACAGCTCTGGGAGTGCAGCTAAGGGAAGGAGTTACAGCTCTGGGAGTGCAGCTAAGGGAAGGAGTTACAGCTCTGGGAGTGCAGCTAAGGGAAGGAGTTACAGCTCTGAGAGTGCAGCTAAGGGAAGGAGTTACAGCCCTGGGAGTGCAGCTAAGGGAAGGAGTTACAGCTCTGGGAGTGCAGCTAAGGGAAGGAGTTACAGCTCTGGGAGTGCAGCTAAGGGAAGGAGTTACAGCTCTGGGAGTGCAGCTAAGGGAAGGAGATACAGGTCTGGGAGTGCAGCTAAGGGAAGGAGATACAGCCCTGGGAGTGCAGCTAAGGGAAGGAGTTACAGGTCTGGGAGTGCAGCTAAGGGAAGGAGATACAGCCATGAGAGTGCAGCTAAGGAAAGGAGTTACAGCTCTGGGAGTGCAGCTAAGGGAAGGAGATACAGCCCTGAGAGTGCAGCTAAGGGAAGGAGATACAGCCCTGAGAGTGCAGCTAAGGGAAGGAGTTACAGCTCTGGGAGTGCAGCTAAGGGAAGGAGTTACAGCCCTGAGAGTGCAGCTAAGGGAAGGAGATACAGCCCTGAGAGTGCAGCTAAGGGAAGGAGTTACAGCTCTGGGAGTGCAGCTAAGGGAAGGAGTTACAGCCCTGGGAGTGCAGCTAAGGGAAGGAGTTACAGCTCTGGGAGTGCAGCTAAGGGAAGGAGTTACAGCTCTGGGAGTGCAGCTAAGGGAAGGAGTTACAGCTCTGGGAGTGCAGCTAAGGGAAGGAGTTACAGCTCTGGGAGTGCAGCTAAGGGAAGGAGTTACAGCTCTGGGAGTGCAGCTAAGGGAAGGAGTTACAGCTCTGGGAGTGCAGCTAAGGGAAGGAGTTACAGCCCTGGGAGTGCAGCTAAGGGAAGGAGTTACAGCTCTGGGAGTGCAGCTAAGGGAAGGAGTTACAGCTCTGGGAGTGCAGCTAAGGGAAGGAGTTACAGCGCTGGGAGTGCAGCTAAGGGAAGGAGTTACAGCTCTGGGAGTGCAGCTAAGGGAAGGAGTTACAGGTCTGGGAGTGCAGCTAAGGGAAGGAGTTACAGCTCTGGGAGTGCAGCTAAGGGAAGGAGTTACAGCTCTGGGAGTGCAGCTAAGGGAAGGAGTTACAGCTCTGGGAGTGCAGCTAAGGGAAGGAGTTACAGCTCTGGGAGTGCAGCTAAGGGAAGGAGTTACAGCTCTGGGAGTGCAGCTAAGGGAAGGAGTTACAGCGCTGGGAGTGCAGCTAAGGGAAGGAGTTACAGCTCTGGGAGTGCAGCTAAGGGAAGGAGTTACAGGTCTGGGAGTGCAGCTAAGGGAAGGAGTTACAGGTCTGGGAGTGCAGCTAAGGGAAGGAGTTACAGCTCTGGGAGTGCAGCTAAGGGAAGGAGTTACAGCTCTGGGAGTGCAGCTAAGGGAAGGAGTTACAGCTCTGGGAGTGCAGCTAAGGGAAGGAGTTACAGCTCTGGGAGTGCAGCTAAGGGAAGGAGTTACAGCTCTGGGAGTGCAGCTAAGGGAAGGAGTTACAGCTCTGGGAGTGCAGCTAAGGGAAGGAGTTACAGCTCTGGGAGTGCAGCTAAGGGAAGGAGTTACAGCTCTGGGAGTGCAGCTAAGGGAAGGAGTTACAGCTCTGGGAGTGCAGCTAAGGGAAGGAGTTACAGCTCTGGGAGTGCAGCTAAGGGAAGGAGTTACAGCTATGGGAGTGCAGCTAAGGGAAGGAGTTACAGGTCTGGGAGTGCAGCTAAGGGAAGGAGTTACAGCTCTGGGAGTGCAGCTAAGGGAAGGAGTTACAGCTCTGGGAGTGCAGCTAAGGGAAGGAGTTACAGCTCTGAGATTGCAGCTAAGGGAAGGAGTTACAGCTCTGGGAGTGCAGCTAAGGGAAGGAGATACAGCTCTGGGAGTGCAGCTAAGGGAAGGAGTTACAGGTCTGGGAGTGCAGCTAAGGGAAGGAGATACAGCTCTGGGAGTGCAGCTAAGGGAAGGAGTTACAGCTCTGGGAGTGCAGCTAAGGGAAGGAGTTACAGCTCTGAGAGTGCAGCTAAGGGAAGGAGTTACAGGTCTGGGAGTGCAGCTAAGGGAAGGAGTTACAGCTCTGGGAGTGCAGCTAAGGGAAGGAGTTACAGCCCTGGGAGTGCAGCTAAGGGAAGGAGTTACAGCTCTGGGAGTGCAGCTAAGGGAAGGAGTTACAGCTCTGGGAGTGCAGCTAAGGGAAGGAGTTACAGCGCTGGGAGTGCAGCTAAGGGAAGGAGTTACAGCTCTGGGAGTGCAGCTAAGGGAAGGAGTTACAGGTCTGGGAGTGCAGCTAAGGGAAGGAGTTACAGCTCTGGGAGTGCAGCTAAGGGAAGGAGTTACAGCTCTGGGAGTGCAGCTAAGGGAAGGAGTTACAGCTCTGGGAGTGCAGCTAAGGGAAGGAGTTACAGCTCTGGGAGTGCAGCTAAGGGAAGGAGTTACAGCTCTGGGAGTGCAGCTAAGGGAAGGAGTTACAGCGCTGGGAGTGCAGCTAAGGGAAGGAGTTACAGCTCTGGGAGTGCAGCTAAGGGAAGGAGTTACAGGTCTGGGAGTGCAGCTAAGGGAAGGAGTTACAGGTCTGGGAGTGCAGCTAAGGGAAGGAGTTACAGCTCTGGGAGTGCAGCTAAGGGAAGGAGTTACAGCTCTGGGAGTGCAGCTAAGGGAAGGAGTTACAGCTCTGGGAGTGCAGCTAAGGGAAGGAGTTACAGCTCTGGGAGTGCAGCTAAGGGAAGGAGTTACAGCTCTGGGAGTGCAGCTAAGGGAAGGAGTTACAGCTCTGGGAGTGCAGCTAAGGGAAGGAGTTACAGCTCTGGGAGTGCAGCTAAGGGAAGGAGTTACAGCTCTGGGAGTGCAGCTAAGGGAAGGAGTTACAGCTCTGGGAGTGCAGCTAAGGGAAGGAGTTACAGCTCTGGGAGTGCAGCTAAGGGAAGGAGTTACAGCTATGGGAGTGCAGCTAAGGGAAGGAGTTACAGGTCTGGGAGTGCAGCTAAGGGAAGGAGTTACAGCTCTGGGAGTGCAGCTAAGGGAAGGAGTTACAGCTCTGGGAGTGCAGCTAAGGGAAGGAGTTACAGCTCTGAGATTGCAGCTAAGGGAAGGAGTTACAGCTCTGGGAGTGCAGCTAAGGGAAGGAGATACAGCTCTGGGAGTGCAGCTAAGGGAAGGAGTTACAGGTCTGGGAGTGCAGCTAAGGGAAGGAGATACAGCTCTGGGAGTGCAGCTAAGGGAAGGAGTTACAGCTCTGGGAGTGCAGCTAAGGGAAGGAGTTACAGCTCTGAGAGTGCAGCTAAGGGAAGGAGTTACAGGTCTGGGAGTGCAGCTAAGGGAAGGAGTTACAGCTCTGGGAGTGCAGCTAAGGGAAGGAGTTACAGCTCTGGGAGTGCAGCTAAGGGAAGGAGTTACAGCTCTGGGAGTGCAGCTAAGGGAAGGAGTTACAGCTCTGGGAGTGCAGCTAAGGGAAGGAGTTACAGCTCTGAGAGTGCAGCTAAGGGAAGGAGTTACAGCTCTGGGAGTGCAGCTAAGGGAAGGAGTTACAGCTCTGGGAGTGCAGCTAAGGGAAGGAGATACAGCTCTGGGAGTGCAGCTAAGGGAAGGAGTTACAGGTCTGGGAGTGCAGCTAAGGGAAGGAGTTTACAGCTCTGGGAGTGCAGCTAAGGGAAGGAGTTACAGGTCTGGGAGTGCAGCTAAGGGAAGGAGTTACAGCTCTGGGAGTGCAGCTAAGGGAAGGAGTTACAGGTCTGGGAGTGCAGCTAAGGGAAGGAGTTACAGCTCTGGGAGTGCAGCTAAGGGAAGGAGTTACAGCTCTGGGAGTGCAGCTAAGGGAAGGAGTTACAGCTCTGGGAGTGCAGCTAAGGGAAGGAGTTACAGCTCTGGGAGTGCAGCTAAGGGAAGGAGTTACAGCTCTGGGAGTGCAGCTAAGGGAAGGAGTTACAGCTCTGGGAGTGCAGCTAAGGGAAGGAGTTACAGCTCTGGGAGTGCAGCTAAGGGAAGGAGTTACAGCTCTGGGAGTGCAGCTAAGGGAAGGAGATACAGCTCCGGGAGTGCAGCTAAGGGAAGGAGATACAGCTCTGGGAGTGCAGCTAAGGGAAGGAGTTACAGCTCTGGGAGTGCAGCTAAGGGAAGGAGATACAGCTCCGGGAGTGCAGCTAAGGGAAGGAGATACAGCTCTGGGAGTGCAGCTAAGGGAAGGAGTTACAGCTCTGGGAGTGCAGCTAAGGGAAGGAGTTACAGGTCTGGGAGTGCAGCTAAGGGAAGGAGTTACAGCTCTGGGAGTGCAGCTAAGGGAAGGAGTTACAGCTCTGGGAGTGCAGCTAAGGGAAGGAGATACAGGTCTGGGAGTGCAGCTAAGGGAAGGAGTTACAGCTCTGGGAGTGCAGCTAAGGGAAGGAGTTACAGGTCTGGGAGTGCAGCTAAGGGAAGGAGTTACAGGTCTGGGAGTGCAGCTAAGGGAAGGAGATACAGCTCTGGGAGTGCAGCTAAGGGAAGGAGTTACAGCTCTGGGAGTGCAGCTAAGGGAAGGAGTTACAGCTCTGGGAGTGCAGCTAAGGGAAGGAGTTACAGCTCTGGGAGTGCAGCTAAGGGAAGGAGTTACAGGTCTGGGAGTGCAGCTAAGGGAAGGAGTTACAGCTCTGGGAGTGCAGCTAAGGGAAGGAGTTACAGCTCTGGGAGTGCAGCTAAGGGAAGGAGTTACAGCTCTGGGAGTGCAGCTAAGGGAAGGAGTTACAGCTCTGGGAGTGCAGCTAAGGGAAGGAGTTACAGCTCTGGGAGTGCAGCTAAGGGAAGGAGTTACAGGTCTGGGAGTGCAGCTAAGGGAAGGAGTTACAGGTCTGGGAGTGCAGCTAAGGGAAGGAGTTACAGGTCTGGGAGTGCAGCTAAGGGAAGGAGTTACAGGTCTGGGAGTGCAGCTAAGGGAAGGAGATACAGGTCTGGGAGTGCAGCTAAGGGAAGGAGTTACAGCTCTGGGAGTGCAGCTAAGGGAAGGAGTTACAGCTCTGGGAGTGCAGCTAAGGGAAGGAGTTACAGCTCTGGGGGTGCAGCTAAGGGAAGGAGTTACAGGTCTGGGAGTGCAGCTAAGGGAAGGAGTTACAGCTCTGGGAGTGCAGCTAAGGGAAGGAGTTACAGGTCTGGGAGTGCAGCTAAGGGAAGGAGTTACAGCTCTGGGAGTGCAGCTAAGGGAAGGAGTTACAGCTCTGGGAGTGCAGCTAAGGGAAGGAGTTACAGCTCTGGGGGTGCAGCTAAGGGAAGGAGTTACAGCTCTGGGAGTGCAGCTAAGGGAAGGAGTTACAGCTCTGGGAGTGCAGCTAAGGGAAGGAGTTACAGCTCTGGGAGTGCAGCTAAGGGAAGGAGTTACAGCTCTGGGAGTGCAGCTAAGGGAAGGAGTTACAGGTCTGGGAGTGCAGCTAAGGGAAGGAGTTACAGGTCTGGGAGTGCAGCTAAGGGAAGGAGATACAGGTCTGGGAGTGCAGCTAAGGGAAGGAGTTACAGGTCTGGGAGTGCAGCTAAGGGAAGGAGTTACAGCTCTGGGAGTGCAGCTAAGGGAAGGAGTTACAGCTCTGGGAGTGCAGCTAAGGGAAGGAGTTACAGCTCTGGGAGTGCAGCTAAGGGAAGGAGTTACAGCCCTGAGAGTGCAGCTAAGGGAAGGAGTTACAGCTCTGGGAGTGCAGCTAAGGGAAGGAGTTACAGCTCTGGGAGTGCAGCTAAGGGGAGGAGTTACAGCTCTGGGAGTGCAGCTAAGGGAAGGAGTTACAGCTCTGGAGTGCAGCTAAGGGAAGGAGTTACAGCTCTGAGAGTGCAGCTAAGGGAAGGAGTTACAGCTCTGGGAGTGCAGCTAAGGGAAGGAGTTACAGGTCTGGGAGTGCAGCTAAGGGGAGGAGTTACAGCTCTGGGAGTGCAGCTAAGGGAAGGAGTTACAGCTCTGGGAGTGCAGCTAAGGGAAGGAGTTACAGCGCTGGGAGTGCAGCTAAGGGAAGGAGTTACAGCTCTGAGATTGCAGCTAAGGGAAGGAGTTACAGCTCTGGGAGTGCAGCTAAGGGAAGGAGTTACAGCTCTGGGAGTGCAGCTAAGGGAAGGAGTTACAGGTCTGGGAGTGCAGCTAAGGGGAGGAGTTACAGCTCTGGGAGTGCAGCTAAGGGAAGGAGTTACAGGTCTGGGAGTGCAGCTAAGGGAAGGAGTTACAGCTCTGGGAGTGCAGCTAAGGGAAGGAGATACAGCTCTGGGAGTGCAGCTAAGGGAAGGAGTTACAGCTCTGGGAGTGCAGCTAAGGGAAGGAGTTACAGGTCTGGGAGTGCAGCTAAGGGAAGGAGATACAGCTCTGGGAGTGCAGCTAAGGGAAGGAGTTACAGCTCTGGGAGTGCAGCTAAGGGAAGGAGTTACAGCTCTGGGAGTGCAGCTAAGGGAAGGAGTTACAGCTCTGAGAGTGCAACTAAGGGAAGGAGTTACAGCTCTGGGAGTGCAGCTAAGGGAAGGAGTTACAGCTCTGGGAGTGCAGCTAAGGGAAGGAGTTACAGCTCTGGGAGTGCAGCTAAGGGAAGGAGTTACAGCTCTGGGAGTGCAGCTAAGGGAAGGAGTTACAGCTCTGGGAGTGCAGCTAAGGGAAGGAGATACAGGTCTGGGAGTGCAGCTAAGGGAAGGAGTTACAGCTCTGGGAGTGCAGCTAAGGGAAGGAGTTACAGGTCTGGGAGTGCAGCTAAGGGAAGGAGATACAGCTCTGGGAGTGCAGCTAAGGGAAGGAGTTACAGCTCTGAGAGTGCAGCTAAGGGAAGGAGTTACAGCTCTGGGAGTGCAGCTAAGGGAAGGAGATACAGCTCTGGGAGTGCAGCTAAGGGAAGGAGTTACAGCCCTGGGAGTGCAGCTAAGGGAAGGAGTTACAGCTCTGGGAGTGCAGCTAAGGGAAGGAGTTACAGCTCTGGGAGTGCAGCTAAGGGAAGGAGTTACAGCTCTGGGAGTGCAGCTAAGGGAAGGAGTTACAGCTCTGGGAGTGCAGCTAAGGGAAGGAGTTACAGGTCTGGGAGTGCAGCTAAGGGAAGGAGTTACAGCTCTGGGAGTGCAGCTAAGGGAAGGAGTTACAGCTCTGGGAGTGCAGCTAAGGGAAGGAGTTACAGGTCTGGGAGTGCAGCTAAGGGAAGGAGATACAGCTCTGGGAGTGCAGCTAAGGGAAGGAGTTACAGGTCTGGGAGTGCAGCTAAGGGAAGGAGTTACAGCTCTGGGAGTGCAGCTAAGGGAAGGAGTTACAGCTCTGGGAGTGCAGCTAAGGGAAGGAGTTACAGCCCTGGGAGTGCAGCTAAGGGAAGGAGTTACAGCTCTGAGAGTGCAGCTAAGGGAAGGAGATACAGCTCTGGGGGTGCAGCTAAGGGAAGGAGTTACAGGTCTGGGGGTGCAGCTAAGGGAAGGAGTTACAGCTCTGGGGGTGCAGCTAAGGGAAGGAGTTACAGCTCTGGGAGTGCAGCTAAGGGAAGGAGTTACAGCTCTGGGAGTGCAGCTAAGGGAAGGAGTTACAGCTCTGGGAGTGCAGCTAAGGGAAGGAGTTACAGCTCTGGGAGTGCAGCTAAGGGAAGGAGTTACAGCTCTGGGAGTGCAGCTAAGGGAAGGAGTTACAGCTCTGGGAGTGCAGCTAAGGGAAGGAGATACAGGTCTGGGAGTGCAGCTAAGGGAAGGAGTTACAGCTCTGGGAGTGCAGCTAAGGGAAGGAGATACAGCTCTGGGGGTGCAGCTAAGGGAAGGAGATACAGCTCTGGGAGTGCAGCTAAGGGAAGGAGTTACAGCTCTGGGAGTGCAGCTAAGGGAAGGAGATACAGCGCTGGGAGTGCAGCTAAGGGAAGGAGTTACAGCGCTGGGAGTGCAGCTAAGGGAAGGAGTTACAGCCCTGAGAGTGCAGCTAAGGGAAGGAGTTACAGGTCTGGGAGTGCAGCTAAGGGAAGGAGTTACAGCTCTGGGAGTGCAGCTAAGGGAAGGAGTTACAGCTCTGGGAGTGCAGCTAAGGGAAGGAGTTACAGCTCTGGGAGTGCAGCTAAGGGAAGGAGATACAGGTCTGGGAGTGCAGCTAAGGGAAGGAGTTACAGCTCTGGGAGTGCAGCTAAGGGAAGGAGTTACAGCTCTGGGAGTGCAGCTAAGGGAAGGAGATACAGGTCTGGGAGTGCAGCTAAGGGAAGGAGTTACAGCTCTGGGAGTGCAGCTAAGGGAAGGAGATACAGCGCTGGGAGTGCAGCTAAGGGAAGGAGTTACAGGTCTGGGACTGCAGCTAAGGGAAGGAGTTACAGGTCTGGGAGTGCAGCTAAGGGAAGGAGTTACAGCCCTGGGAGTGCAGCTAAGGGAAGGAGTTACAGCCCTGGGAGTGCAGCTAAGGGGAGGAGATACAGCCCTGAGAGTGCAGCTAAGGGAAGGAGTTACAGCCCTGGGGGTGCAGCTAAGGGAAGGAGTTACAGGTCTGGGGGTGCAGCTAAGCATCTTTTCATTTCACTTCAGGACAGAAGAAAAAATGGGAAATATGTTTTATGTTTCATAAAAGGTTTACTAGCCAATGTGGCTACAAGGTTTTTACAGTCTAACTCAGGTTTACAGTGAACGGGGGATATGGCTAGTGGGAATAAAGGTATATAGTCCCATTCTACCCCTCACAGCCCAAAAAGACTTAGACAAAGTAAAGAGTGTAAAAGTATCTTTTTATCAAACTGAGATGTTTATAAGTGTATTGTACGTATAAGCTGGGACGTTCTCAGCAGACGGTTCTCTGAGGGGCCAGTGGGCTATCAAGGTGCCACTGAGTCTGCCCTGGGTCCGCACTTCACAGTCACAGATGCTGCCAGAGGTGTTAAAGCCATTTGGGCGGGATGGTCTGGTGGTGTGCCCTCGTCCGGGAAACAATGTCCGCCATCGCGGCCAGCGTTTGCCTTCCCAGACTTCGAGGCACCAAAGGCTGTGCTTACAGTGCCGGCGACGCAAAACAAATGCATTGCAGCCATCATCTGCGTTTATAGTGCGCACTACGGCGACGCAGCGACAGGGCTATAAAAAATCTGCCAGTCACTGTTATTTGATTTTTATCGGCGCCGGTCTCTCCTTGCGGCCAATCAGGAGCTTCTCCGTCCCCCTGCCCTCCCCCTTTATGACGTCACTGGCATTGTAGCCAGCGTCGTCTCCTAAATTTGAAATATAACTATCGCAACGGCGACGGGTGACGTCATCGGTCGCGTCGCCGGCACTACGAGAGCGGCCTAACCCAGCGGTGGCTTCTGAATAACAAGTGGCTAGGGAGACAAACTCGCGCACGTCCGCGTTGCCTTCCGAAGGAAGAACCGCGTGCCCGGCTCTGGAGGACTGGCAGCCCTCTGATTGGCTGGTTGTAAAGTTCCCAGGCTCGGATTGGCTGGAGTATTTCATGAATGAATCTGAAATACTATAAGAAACCCTCAGCCAATCCGGACAAGAGATTCTCCCAGATTCTAAACGCCAAGGCAGCAGCGGCAAATCTGAACTCGCCAAAAGATGCTCTGGGAGAAATATCAGCGCCAGAGATTTCAAGGGGAGAAAAGTCCCACTTTTCGGGGCCAAGTTCTGAAAAGGGAATGTAGTGTTCGCGGCTGGAACTTTCTTCTGGTCAAAATATTTTGGCATCTCCAGAGGAGATACAGGGGCTGAGTCTGGTAACTCATGCCGAATTGAGTTCCAGGACTTTTGCGGGTAACTCCCGGTAACCTAAAGACTTTGTTTTCGATGCTATTTCCATTAGGAAAGGTTAGTTCTGTAGCCCGGACCCCCAGTAAGTGTGTTTCCTCTTGTTTATTGCAATTCACTGTCGCAATGTGTTTTACTTCTTGGTTTTGCTCGGTGATAGGATCCCGGTATAAAGGTGTAAGTACCTGCTCTCCCGGGACATGTTACCCCCCGGAAAGGCTCACTGATCACAGGGAGTGGCATCAGGGGAACCTTCACACGGTCGCCCGACTTCCCTACTCACTGGGAGGCATCACAGGAGCGGAAAAAATCTGCCACTGCCCTGGATACCCCCAGTCAGCAAAACGCTGCAATCGCCGGGTTCTAGTGCGGGTGACCCCCTGATGTCCCACTAGTGGGATGGAGTGGGCTACCTGCAGTAACTGCTGCCTATACTCCCTGGGTACCACATACTGTCGCCTACCTGCCCATAGTCTGTCTGGAGCATCAGGGGCATGCTCTCTGTACAGGAGCCCGAGGTGCCACAGATACCGATCCGACCCACTCTGAGAGGCAGACTCGGACGCCCGAAGTCTCATGCCCTCTAAGCTGGGATCGGACCGCACTGCTTCTCTGTTACCTAGCGTCGGCCACTCATCCTTAGTCATGAAGTCAGGGGATGGGGAAACAGGGACATTGGCTTGGATGTCAGGACACAGTGTCGACTCGGTCTGGCATACATGCCTGGTCTCCATAGAGACCTCAGCATTCGGCTGTCCCAAATGCAGGGGGACGGTGATTTCCTCAGTGGGCAGGAGTACCAAAGGACTGGTACAGGGGTATAGAGGACTGGTACAGGGGTATAGGGGACTGGTACAGGGGTATAGAAGACTGGTACAGGGGTATAGACGACTGGTACAGGGGTATATGGGACTGGTACAGGGGTATAGAGGACTGGTACAGGGGTATAGAGGACTGGTACAGGGTATAGAGGACTGGTACAGGGGTATAAAGGACTGGTACAGGGTATAGAGGACTGGTACAGGGTATAGAGGACTGGTACAGGGTATAGAGGACTGGTACAGGGGTATAGAGGACTGGTACAGGGTATAGAAGACTGGTACAGAGGTATAGAGGACTGGTGCAGGGTATAGAGGACTGGTACAGGGGTATAGGGGACTGGTACAGGGGTATATGGGACTGGTACAGGGGTATAGGGGACTGGTACAGGGGTATAGGGGACTGGTACAGGGGTATAGGGGACTGGTACAGGGTATAGGGGACTGGTACAGGGTATAGGGGACTGGTACAGGGGTATAGAGGACTGGTACAGGGTATAGAGGACTGGTACAGGGTATAGAGGACTGGTACAGGGTATAGGGGACTGGTACAGGGGAATAGAGGACTGGTACAGGGGTATAGAGGACTGGTACAGGGGTATAGAGGACTGGTACAGGGGTATAGACGACGGGTACAGGGGTATATGGGACTGGTACAGGGGTATATGGGACTGGTACAGGGGTATAGAGGACTGGTACAAGGGTATAGAGGACTGGTACAGGGTATAGAGGACTGGTACAGGGTATAGAGGACTGGTATAGAGGACTGGTACAGGGTATAGAGGACTGGTACAGGGTATAGAGGACTGGTACAGGGTATAGAGGACTGGTACAGGGTATAGAGGACTGGTACAGGGTATAGAGGACTGGTACAGGGGTATAGAGGACTGGTGCAGGGTATAGAGGAATGGTGCAGTTATAGAGGACTGGTACAGGGCTATAGGGGACTGGTACAGGGATATATGGGACTGGTACAGGGGTATAGGGGACTGGTACAGGGGTATAGAGGACTGGTACAGGGTATAGGGGACTGGTACAGGGGTATAGAGGACTGGTACAGGGTATAGAGGACTGGTACAGGGGTATAGAGGACTGGTACAGGGGTATAGAGGACTGGTACAGGGTATAGGGGACTGGTACAGGGGTATAGAGGACTGGTACAGGGTATAGGGGACTGGTACAGGAGTAAAGGGGACTGGTACAGGGGTATAGGGGACTGGTACAGGGGTATAGGGGACTGGTACAGGGGTATAGGGGACTGGTATAGGGGACTGGTACAGGGGTATAGAGGACTGGTACAAGGTATACGGAACTGGTACAGGGTATAGGGAACTGGTACAGGGGTATAGAGGACTGGTACAGGGTATAGAGGACTGGTACAGGGGTATAGAGGACTGGTACAGGGGTATAGAGGACTGGTACAGGGGTAGAGAGGACTGGTGCAGGGGTATAGAGGACTGGTACAGGGGTATAGAGGACTAGTACAGGGTATAGAGGACTGGTGCAGGGTATAGAGGACTGGTACAGGGTATAGAGGACTGGTACAGGGTATAGAGGACTGGTACAGGGGTATAGAGGACTGGTACAGGGGTATAGAGGACTGGTACAGGGTATAGGGGACTGGTACAGGGGTATAGAGGACTGGTACAGGGTATAGGGGACTGGTACAGGAGTAAAGGGGACTGGTACAGGGGTATAGGGGACTGGTACAGGGGTATAGGGGACTGGTACAGGGGTATAGGGGACTGGTATAGGGGACTGGTACAGGGGTATAGAGGACTGGTACAAGGTATACGGAACTGGTACAGGGTATAGGGAACTGGTACAGGGGTATAGAGGACTGGTACAGGGTATAGAGGACTGGTACAGGGGTATAGAGGACTGGTACAGGGGTATAGAGGACTGGTACAGGGGTAGAGAGGACTGGTGCAGGGGTATAGAGGACTGGTACAGGGGTATAGAGGACTAGTACAGGGTATAGAGGACTGGTGCAGGGTATAGAGGACTGGTACAGGGTATAGAGGACTGGTACAGGGTATAGAGGACTGGTACAGGGGTATAGAGGACTGGTACAGGGTATAGAGGACTGGTACAGGGTATAGAGGACTGGTACAGGGGTATAGAGGACTGGTGCAGGGTATAGAGGACTGGTACAAGGGTATAGAGGACTGGTACAGGGGTATAGAGGACTGGTGCAAGGGTATAGAGGACTGGTACAGGGGTATAGAGGACTAGTACAGGGTATAGAGGACTGGTACAGGGTATAGAGGACTGGTACAGGGTATAGAGGACTGGTACAGGGTATAGAGGACTGGTACAGGGGTATAGAGGACTGGTACAGGGTATAGAGGACTGGTACAGGGGTATAGAGGACTGGTGCAGGGTATAGAGGACTGGTGCAGGGTATAGAGGACTGGTACAGGGGTATAGGGGACTGGTACAGGGATATATGGGACTGGTACAGGGGTATAGGGGACTGGTACAGGGGTATAGAGGACTGGTACAGGGTATAGGGGACTGGTACAGGGGTATAGAGGACTGGTACAGGGTATAGAGGACTGGTACAGGGGTATAGAGGACTGGTACAGGGTATAGGAGACTGGTACAGGGGTATAGAGGACTGGTACAGGGTATAGGGGACTGGTACAGGAGTAAAGGGGACTGGTACAGGGGTATATGGGACTGGTAAGGGGTATAGGGGACTGGTACAGGGGTATAGGGGACTGGTACAGGGGTATTGGGGACTGGTACAGGGGTATAGGGGACTGGTACAGGGGGATAGGGGACTGGTACAGGGGTATAGAGGACTGGTACAGGGGTATAGAGGACTGGTACAGGGGTATAGAGGACTGGTACAGGGGTATAGGGGACTGGTACAGGGGTATAGAGGACTGGTACAGGGGTATAGGGGACTGGTACAGGGGTATAGGGGACTGGTACAGGGGTATAGGGGACTGGTACAGGGGTATTGGGGACTGGTACAGGGGTATAGAGGACTGGTACAGGGGTATAGGGGACTGGTACAGGGGTATAGAGGACTGGTACAGGGGTACAGGGGTATAGGGGACTGGTACAGGGGTATAGGGGACTGGTACAGGGGTATAGAGGACTGGTACAGGGGTATAGAGGACTGGTAAAGGGTATAGAGGACTGGTACAGGCGTATAGAGGACTGGTACAGGCGTATAGAGGACTGGTACAGGCGTATAGAGGACTGGTACAGGGGTATAGGGGACTGGTACAGGGGTATAGGGGACTGGTACAGGGGTATAGGGGACTGGTACAGGGGTATAGGGGACTGGTACAGGGGTATAGGGGACTGGTACAGGGGTATAGAGGACTGGTACAGGGATATTGGGGACTGGTACAGGGGTATAGAGGACTGGTACAGGGGTATAGGGGACTGGTACAGGGGTATAGGGGACTGGTACAGGGGTATTGGGGACTGGTACAGGGGTATTGGGGACTGGTACAGGGGTATAGAGGACTGGTACAGGGGTATAGGGGACTGGTACAGGGGTATAGAGGACTGGTACAGGGGTACAGGGGACTGGTACAGGGGTATAGGGGACTGGTACAGGGGTATAGAGGACTGGTACAGGGGTATAGAGGACTGGTACAGGCGTATAGAGGACTGGTACAGGCGTATAGAGGACTGGTACAGGCGTATAGAGGACTGGTACAGGAGTATAGGGGACTGGTACAGGGGTATAGATGACTGGTACAGGGGTATAGAGGACTGGTACAGGGGTATAGAGGACTGGTACAGGGGTATAGAGGACTGGTACAGGAGTATAAGGGACTGGTACAGGGGTATAGAGGACTGGTACAGGGGTATAGAGGACTGGTACAGGGTATAGGGGACTGGTACAGGGTATAGGGGACTGGTACAGGGTATAGGGGACTGGTACAGGGTATAGAGGACTGGTACAGGAGTATTGGGGACTGGTACAGGGTATAGCGGACTGGTACAGGGGTATAGAGGACTGGTACAGGGGTATAGAGGACTGGTACGGGGTTATAGAGGACTGGTACAGAGTATAGAGGACTGGTACAGGGGTATAGAGGACGGGTACAGGGGTATAGAGGACGGGTACAGGGTATAGGGGGCTGGTACAGGGGTATAGGGGACTGGTACATGGTATAAGGGACTGGTACAGGGGTATAGGGAACTGGTACAGGGGTATAGGGGACTGGTACAGGGGTATAGGGGACTGGTACAGGGTATAGGGGACTGGTACAGGGGTATAGGGGACTGGTACAGGGGTATAGAGGACTGGTACAGGGGTATAGAGGACTGGTAAAGGGTATAGAGGACTGGTACAGGCGAATAGAGGACTGGTACAGGCGTATAGAGGACTGGTACAGGCGTATAGAGGACTGGTACAGGAGTATAGGGGACTGGTACAGGGGTATAGATGACTGGTACAGGGGTATAGAGGACTGGTACAGGGGTATAGAGGACTGGTACAGGGGTATAGAGGACTGGTACAGGAGTATAAGGGACTGGTACAGGGGTATAGAGGACTGGTACAGGGGTATAGAGGACTGGTACAGGGTATAGGGGACTGGTACAGGGTATAGGGGACTGGTACAGGGTATAGGGGACTGGTACAGGGTATAGAGGACTGGTACAGGAGTATTGGGGACTGGTACAGGGTATAGCGGACTGGGACAGGGGTATAGAGGACTGGTACAGGGGTATAGAGGACTGGTACGGGGTTATAGAGGACTGGTACAGAGTATAGAGGACTGGTACAGGGGTATAGAGGACGGGTACAGGGGTATAGAGGACGGGTACAGGGTATAGGGGGCTGGTACAGGGGTATAGGGGACTGGTACAGGGTATAAGGGACTGGTACAGGGGTATAGGGAACTGGTACAGGGGTATAGGGGACTGGTACAGGGGTATAGGGGACTGGTACAGGGTATAGGGGACTGGTACAGGGTATAGGGGACTGGTACAGGGGTATAGAGGACTGGTACAGGGGTATAGAGGACTGGTACAGGTGTATAGAGGACTGGTACAGGGGTATAGGGGATTGGTATAGGGGACTGGTACAGGGTATAGGGGACTGGTACAGGGGTATACTGGGGTATTATAGGCAGTCCCGTTACTCACATGAAATTGACACCGACAGCGCAGGCGGAAGTGATGAGCATGACATGTCCATCAATGTCATAGTCACTGTTGATGATGCGAGCGGTGGCGAGATACAGAAGGACGCCGGTCACTATCCAGATGGAGACCACCGAGGCCAACGCCCCCAGGATCTCTGCAACACGGACCAGAGGGAAGGGGGGGTTACCGGGGTGTCCTAATACAGGGACACATATCCCTCACCTCCTCCTAATACAGGGACACATACCCCCCACCTCCTCCTAATACAGGGACACATACCCCTCACCTCCTCCTAATACAGGGACACATACCTCTCTCCTCCTCCTAATACACAGAGATCAGGGACACATACCCCTCTCCTCCTCCTAATACAGGGACACATACCCACCACCTCCTCCTAATACAGGGACACATACCACCCACCTCCTCCTAATACAGGGACACATACCCCCCACCTCCTCCTAATACAGGGACACATACCCCTCACCTCCTCCTAATACAGGGACACATACCTCTCTCCTCCTCCTAATACACAGAGATCAGGGACACATACCTCTCTCCTCCTCCTAATACAGGGACACATACCCCTCACCTCCTCTTAATACAGGGACACATACCTCTCTCCTCCTCCTAATACACAGAGATCAGGGACACATACCTCTCTCCTCCTAATACAGGGACACATACCCCTCACCTCCTCCTAATACAGGGACACATATCCCTCACCTCCTCCTAATACAGGGACACATACCCCTCACCTCCTTCTAATACACAGAGATCAGGGACACATACCTCACTCCTCCTCCTAATACAGGGACACATACCCCTCACCTCCTCCTAATACAGGATCAGGGACACATACCTCTCTCCTCCTCCTAATACAGGGACACATATCCCTCACCTCCTCCTAATACAGGGACACATACCCCTCTCCTCCTCCTAATACAGAGACACATACCCCTCTCCTTCTCCTAATACAGAGACACATACCCCTCTCCTTCTCCTAATACAGAGACACATACCCCTCACCTCCTCCTAATACACAGAGATCAGGGAAACATACCTCTCTCCTCCTCCTAATACAGGGACACATATCCCTCACCTCCTCCTAATACAGGGACACATACCCCTCACCTCCTCCTAATACAGAGACACATACCCCTCTCCTCCTCCTAATACAGAGACACATACCCCTCTCCTCCTCCTAATACAGGGATACATACCCCTCACCTCCTCCTAATACAGGGACACATACCCCTCACCTCCTCCTAATACACAGAGATCAGGGACACATACCTCTCACCTCGTCCTAATACAGGGACCCCCGTGCGCTGTTTGCGTTCTGCTCCTGGGGGAGGTACAGTTACCTCATTCCCTGCTATTAGACACCTCAGGGACACATACCTCCCCCTATTATTCCCGTTTCCCTTCCGTTACCCCCCGCCCGGCTCTTCCCCAGCTGTACCTACCTGAGCGGTGCCAGCCGAAGGTCATGTTCTTGGTGGGCGGCCGGGAGGAGACCCACAGGGAGAAGATGCTGACGCACATACTGCCCAGGTCAGTGAGGAGGTGGGCAGCGTCCGTCATGATGGCCAGGCTGTGCGCCAGGTACCCACCTAGTGACCGAGACAGACACACGGTGAAGATTACCTCGGTGCCGCCGCCGCCGCCCGGGGTCCCCGAAGGATTGCCCCTGCCGGGGTCGCAGTCAGAAGCAGGGACCCCCCGCAGCTACACTGCGGCAGACGCTGTCCCCGGCGTCGCTGACCTTCGCGTGTTAGACTGCGGCGCCCGGGGACAGCGACTCTTACCACATCTGTATATACGTACGTACACGGCTTCATGGTGACATGGAGGGGGCTACGAGGTGGGACTTCCCCAACGTTACCTACGGACGTACACGGCTTCACGGTGACATGGAGGGGGCTACGAGGTGGGACTTCCCCAACGTTACCTACGGACGTTCACGGCTTCATGGTGACATGGAGGGGGCTACGAGGTGGGACTTCCCCAACGTTACCTACGGACGTTCACGGCTTCATGGTGACGTGGAGGGGGCTACGAGGTGGGACTTCCCCAACGTTACCTACGGACATACACGGCTTCATGGTGACATGGAGGGGGCTACGAGGTGGGACTTCCCCAACGTTACCTACGGACGTTCACGGCTTCATGGTGACATGGTGGGGGCTACGAGGTGGGACTTCCCCAACGTTACCTACGGACGTTCACGGCTTCATGGTGACATGGTGGGGGCTATGAGGTGGGACTTCCCCAACGTTACCTACGGACGTACACGGCTTCATGGTGACATGGAGGGGGCTACGAGGTGGGACTTCCCCAACGTTACCTACGACCTCCCCGATCATGAAGATGAAGCACACGGCGCAGGCCAAGTACAGCTTCCTCCGCGCCCGCAGCTTCTGCTGGGTCTCCGTGGACGGGGAGGCCACGCCATGGCAGTGCCGGGACTTGGGCCTCTCCAGCTCAATGGAGACATCGGAGCCCCCGTTCTGGAAGGGAAATCCGGGGAACAAGTCCTCGGTGCCTGAAAAGAGACTGCAGAGGAAGGAAAGACTGAGTGAAGTACCCCAAAGCACCGGCTCTACGTGTGAAGAAGAGACCTGTGAGGTTTGGGAAGCTCTGTACATTGAAGAAGAGACCTGTGAGGTTTGGGAAGCTCTGTACATGTGAAGAAGAGACCTGTGAGGTTTGGGAATGCTCTGTACATGTGAAGAAGAGACCTGTGAGGTTTGGGAAGCTCTGTACATGTGAAGAAGAGACCCGTGAGGTTTGGGAAGCTCTGTACATGTGAAGAATAGACCTGTGAGGTTTGGGAAGCTCTGTACATGTGAAGAATAGACCTGTGAGGTTGGGAAAGCTATGTACATGTGAAGAAGAAACCTGTGAGGTTTGGAAAGGTCAGTACATATGAAGAAGAGACCTGCGAGGTTTGGAAAGGTCATTACATATGAAGAAGAGACCTGCGAGGTTTGGAAACCTACCATTATTTCAGTTTTATATGTTCTGTTTTAATGTCTTCTTCTCGTAGAGAAGTTTTACTGTAATTGTTTGGCCCAAATGGGTGAAAATGAGGACGAATCCCACTCATGTTAACAGCAGGATTGCGATGTATGTTCCATGATAAAGAAAATAGTATTTCTGAGCACTGTCCTTTCCCTTCCATGCTGGTGTTACATGTCAGTAGCGTGTGCATGTGTCTGTGTGAGAGTATTAGCCAGCGTGTGTTCATGCTGCTTCCGCACAGGTACAGTGAAGCGTCCGGCAGGATAACTGTACAGAGAAGATTATAAAGGTTCCCGGGGGGGCCGCACAACCAATAAATCATCCAGAGAGATGTTTCCAACGCCAGAGACAAGCCTGTGTATTCAACCTTATCAGTTTAAAGGACTTCATTTGCATATTACCCAGAAGCCCTTACACAGATACAATCTCACTCCCTGCAACACACACCAACGAATGAGAAACCTCCCTGCAATCTCTGATAAGTGACACTGCGGGGTTCTCAGCCCTTCCATTCCCACAACCACATGTAACGGCCATGCGCAGGACGCCCTATCCCTGCTCATTCGTAGGGGACTATTCTAGGGGCTTCGATAACCAGCTCATCGAGGTTTCTGAGCAGTTCTCACAAAATTTGGCTCGGTAGCTATTCAGAAATGGACAAGAAGAGGAAGGCGTTTAGATTCTTTAAGTCAGAAGGGACAGAGACATCGTATGAGAATTATAAGGAATGTAACAAAAATTGCAAAGGGGCAATCAAATTAGCAAAAAGGGATAATGATAAAAAGATTGCAATAGAAAGTAAGGTCAACGTAAAGGGTTATTTCAGTACTTTAATAACATAAAAATGAGAAAAGAAAACATAGGACCCTTTCAGTGTGAGATGGGTAGGCAGATTATTGGAGATAAGGAAAAAGCTGAGTTATTAAACAAATTCTTTGCCTCTGTGTTTACCAGGGAAGAATCAAGTTCAATAGTAGTGCCGCAGGAGGAAGCCACAACCTCCATATTAATGACCAATTGGTTAACTGAGGAAGAAGTTCATAAGCGACTTGAAAAAATTAAAGTAAATAAGGCACCTGGCCCCGATGGCATACATCCAAGAGTTCTCAGGGAGTTAAGCTCAGTAATAGCAAAACCATTATATTTAATATTCAAGGACTCCATTTCCACAGGCTCAGTACCACAAGATTGGCGTAAAGCAGATGTGGTGCCTATATTTAAAAAGGGAGCTAGATCACAACCGGGAAAATACAGACCTGTAAGCCTGACTTCAATAGTAGGGAAACTACTTGAAGGTTTAATACGGGATAATATTCAGGAATACCTAATGGAAAACAAAATTATTAGTAATAGTCAGCATGGATTTATGAAGGATAGATCTTGCCAAACTAACCTTATTTGTTTCTTTGAGGAGGTAAGTAGGAATTTAGACCAGGGTAATGCAGTTGATGTGGTCTACTTAGATTTTGCAAAGGCTTTTGATACGGTTTCACACAAGAGGTTGGTGCACAAAATAAAGAAAATTGGACTCAGTAATAATTTATGCACCTGGATTGAAACTGGTTAAAGGACAGACAGCAGAGGGTTGTCATAAATGGAACTTTTTCAGG
Organism: Ascaphus truei; assembly: GCF_040206685.1. Lineage (NCBI taxonomy): Eukaryota > Metazoa > Chordata > Amphibia > Anura > Ascaphidae > Ascaphus > Ascaphus truei. Next base: position 61,178 of record NW_027456858.1, read on the forward strand.
TTGGGCTAAAGCCGTGAGTGGATTACCTCAGGGATCGGTACTGGGACCCCTGCTTTTTAACTTGTTTATTAATGACCTTGAGTTTGGGATCGAGAGCAAAGTCTCCATCTTTGCTGATGATACTAAATTGTGTAAGGTAATAGAATCAGAGCAGGATGTAATTTCTCTTCAGAAAGTGCCGGGAGGTATAGTTTCAGAGTGGGAAAGAGATCAGGGGACCCCCAACGGCTATAAAAGCCCAGCGGTACCGAAGAACAGGCCTGCAACAGGTCCAGTACAACATGAGCTCCCACGGAGTGCCGGCACCATCAATAAGCCGCCATACCCAGGATTGGGTGGGTGCCACCCCACTGACCCTGGCTCGCACCCACACGGCGTTACTGGGGATTGGGTAGTAACCTGGATACTGTGTGAGAAGAATGTCTCCAAGTCCATGGACCAGCGTTCCCAGGGTACACAAAGTAACGTGGAACAGTCCCAAAGGAATACTGAGACATTGTTTGCACATCCAGCTGGTCACAGAAAGTGACGGGAAATCCCGGCGGTCAGAGAACCAAGCCGTTTATATCTCTCAGAGAAATCCGCGCTTTCAGAGGAAAGAACAAACGGCTCACACAAAATACACTTCATCGGAGCAAACACACAATGAAAAGACAAATGTCTAAAGCAACAGCTGACACTCTCTGATGAAACATTACTGAGCATACTGAGCACAGACCCACAAGGAAACGGAAAAGGGTCTTGGTAAAAGTCACAATCAAACGCCAGCCAATACGGCTTAAACTCCCACGTCGTGGTGTCGTGTCCGGGACCGTCAGCTTGTCTAGGGAGGTACTGGTACTTAGCCAGGGGGGGGGGACTCAGCCAGGAAGGTACTCAGCCAGGGACGTACTCAGCAAGGGGTGGGGGACTCAGCCAGGGAGGTACTCAGCCAGGGAGGTACTCAGCCAAGGAGGTACTCAGCCAGGGGGGGGGACTCAGCCAGGGGGGTCTCAGGCAGGGAGGTACTGAGCCAGGGAGGTACTGAGCCAGGGAGGTACTGAGCCAGGGAGGTACTCAGCCAGGGGGGTACTCAGCCAGGGAGGGGACTCAGCCAGGGAGGGAACTCAGCCAGGGAGGGAACTCAGCCAGGGGGGGGATCTCAGTCAGGGGGGGTGGATCTCAGCCAGGGGGGTCTCAGCCAGGGAGGTACTCGGCCAGGGAGGTACTCAGCCAGGGAGGTACTCAGCCAGGGAGGTACTCAGCCAGGGAGGTACTGAGCCAGGGAGGTGCTGAGCCAGGGAGGTACTCAGTCAGGGATGTACTCAGCCAGGGGGGGTCTCAGCCAGGGGGGGGTCTCAGCCAGGGAGGTACTCAGCCAGGGAGGTACTCAGCCAGGGAGGTGCTGAGCCAGGGAGGTACTCAGTCAGGGAGGTACTCAGCCGGGGGGAGGGGGGGTTCAGCCAGGGAGGTACTCAGTCAGGGAGGTACTCAGTCAGGGAGGTACTCAGTCAGGGAGGTACTCAGCCAGGGAGGTACTCAGCCAGGGGGGGGGGTCTCAGCCAGGGAGGTACTCAGCCAGGAGGGGGTCTCAGCCAGGAGGGGGTCTCAGCCAGGGAGGTACTCAGTCAGGGAGGTACGTGAATTACCACCTCTCCCCTGTACCCCCCCGCCTGTACCTAGCAATCACACACACATTAATGATGCTGAACTCCCTCCAGTTCTCCCCACTTACCACATAGAGTGTAAGCTCTTTGGGGCAGGGATTCCTGTTCCCAATGTGACTTTTATGTCTCAAGCGTTTATTCCCATTATGTGATATGTTATTATAGTTACATAGTAGATGATGATGATGATTAGACTGTAAGCTCCTCGGGGCAGGGACTCCTCTTCCTTAATGTCTAAAGCACTTATTCCCATGATCTGTTATTTATATTATCTGTTATTTATTTTATTACCACGTGTATTACTGCTGTGACGCGCTATGTACATTAATGGCACTATATGAAGAAATACATACTGTACATACAATAAAATATCTTAAACTAAAATGAAATATATATTAGCACTAGCTATATACAGCTCAACCCGTTAAAACGCGATCCGTTACAACGCGAATCCGCTTATAACGCAGTGCCAGCGTGGCTCCCAATTTACGTATGTATGAATACTTTACCACACGATTATTGGTATCTTAAATACTTTATTGTACAACGCATACAATTGTACATTATTTCTAACGCGGTCCGCTTATAGCGCGATGTGATTCTTTGGGCCCCAAGCACAGCGTTATAAGGGGGCTGAGCTGTATTTTCAATATATAGTTATGCTGAAATTTCCATTTCTGTCGTTTTATTATTTCTATTTTATGTAACTTGAATTGTAAACAGAATAAATAATAAAGCTATAAATGTGTCACATGACGCGCACAGTGAAACATACGGACTAGGATAATAATAATAATAATAAAAAAGTACTTAAAATGTATTCCAATGTAAATAACAATAAAACAGGATTATATTAACTCATTTTTTCACTCGCGTTATTTATTTAATTTCTTCATTATTATTTTTTATTTCATTGAAGCATTGCGACAAAGATCAATTATAAATGAACGTATGCGCCAGGCGGGGATGTGACAGAGACGGGAAGGAGTTACTGTAGCACTGCCGATCTGCTCAAAGTACTCACACCACGGGTCCGATAAGGGCCACCAACAGGCCACGTGATAGGAATCTCTCTGCTTCAGCACAGGGACTCAGTCATTCTGAAGCAGGGATATCCTGAAAACCTGACCTGTTGGTGGCCCTTGAGGGCTGGAGTTGGCTGCCCGTGCTGAAGCTTTTCTGGGGAAGATGGTGTGACTACGGGCGGTACATAGAGAAGGAAAGGCGTGGGCGGTGTACGCTCTGTATCTCCAGGTTACCCAGCGCAGGACTCCCGGGGGGGGACTGGGAACTGGCCGAGGAGTCGCAAGTATATTCTGTCATTTAGGCGTTCGATGCTCAAGCTGGTATGTGACACAACACACGGTATGACACACTGTGACACTGTGACATGGTGTGATACAACACAAGGTATGATACACTGTGACACAACACACGGTATGACACACTGTGACATGGTGTGATACAACACAAGGTATGATACACTGTGACACAACACACGGTATGACACTGTGACACGGTGTAACACAACACACGGTATGACACACTGTGACACTGTGACATGGTGTGATACATCACAAGGTATGATACACTGTGACACAACACACGGTATGACACACTGTGACACTGTGACATGGTGTGATACATCACAAGGTATGATACACTGTGACACAACACACGGTATGACACTGTGACACGGTGTAACACAACACACGGTATGACACTGTGACACAGTGTGACACAACACACGGTATGACACACTGTGACACGGTGTGACACAACACACGGTAAAACACTGTGACACGGTGTGAAACAACACACGGTGTGACACGGTGTGACACTGTGACACGGTGTGACAACACAGTGTGACACGTCATTGCACCTACCGAACTATGCGTCACGTGTAACTAGTCCCCTAACGACCTTCATACGTCCCAGCTTATATTAGGGTCATTGCAATCTATATATTTTTTTTTTTAAATTTATGTTGGTTGTGCTTATGGGCAATCTGATTGGTCAGTTGGCCTGTCACTCAACCTCTGGCCAAATCAGATTGGTCTGTCGCCCCCCCCCCCCCCCCCGACCTCCCACGGCTCTCAATGGCTGGTGTGTCCCGCCCCCCCACGGCTATCATTGGCCGGTGCGCTCTAACCCTGGGGGCTCCAACCCCCGGCCGCACTGCTGCTGCTGCTGCCGCTGCTGCCGACACCTGAGGTGAGGAAATGCTCCCCGGGGCTGTTGCTGGGGGAGGAGGGGGGGGACGTGTGAGTATTTGCCCCATACACCCCAGCTCCGTTTTTGGCCCCATACCCCCCAGCTCCGTTTTTGGCCATCCCAACTGACAAACACGGTGACGCACACACAGTGACGCACACACTGACACCCCCTCCTTCCCCCCACCCCTGCCTTCCTCCCCCCCCCTGCCTTCCACCCCCCCTGCCTTCCTCCCCCCCCCCGCCCTTCCTCCCCCCTGCCCCTGCCTTCCTCCCCCCCCGCGCTCAATGCTCACCCAGCACCTCTGGGACTCCCCCCGCTCAATGCCCACCCAGCACCCTGGGACTCCCCCCACTCAATGCCCACCCAGCACCTCTGGGACTCCCTCCCGCTCAATGCCCACCCAGCACCTCTTGGACTCCCCCCACTCAATGCCCACCCAGCACCTCTGGGACTCCCTCCCGCTCAATGCCCACCCAGCACCTCTGGGACTCCCCCCTCTCAATACCCACCCAGCACCTCTGGGACTCCCCCCCGCTCAATGCCCACCCAGCACCTCTGGGACTCCCCCCCGCTCAATGCCCACCCAGCACCTCTGGGACTCCCCCCCTCTCAATGCCCACCCAGCACCACTGGGACTCCATCCTGCTCAATGCCCCCCCAGCACCTCTGGGACTCCCCCCCGCTCAATGCCCACCCAGCACCCCTGGGACTCCCTCCCGCTCAATACCCCCCCAGCACCCCTGGGACTGCCGAATAGACGTAAGGCCTCTGTAACTCACTTACCTGCTATCTGCAGGTCTTCGGCGACACGTCGCCATGGCAACGTGGCGTCAAATGACGCCGCGGGGTCATGTTACATCACGCGCCAAAAGCATTAGTAAGACGACACCTTGAATATGGAGTACAATTTTGGGCACCAATCCTAAGAAAAGACATTATGGAACTAGAGAGAGTGCAGAGAAGAGCCACCAAATTAATAAAGGGGATGGACATTCTAACTTATGAGGAGAGGCTAGCTAAATTAGATTTATTTACATTAGAAAAGAGGCGTCTAAGAGGGGATATGATAACTATATACAAATATATTCAGGGACAATACAAGGAGCTTTCAAAAGAACTATTCATCCCACGGGCAGTACAAAGGACTCGGGCCATCCCTTAAGGTTGGAGGAAAGGAGATTTCACCAGCAACAAAGGAAAGGGTTCTTTACAGTAAGGGCAGTTAAAATGTGGAATTCATTACCCATGGAGACTGTGATGGCAGATACAATAGATTTGTTCAAAAAAAGGTTGGACATCTTTTTAGATGGGAAAGGTATACAGGAATATACTGTACCAAATAAGTATACATGGGAAGGATGTTGATCCAGGGATTAATCCGATTGCCAATTCTTGGAGTCAGGAAGGAATTTATTTTTCCCCTTATGAGACATCATTGGATGATATGACTCTGGGGTTTTTTGTTTGTCTTCCTCTGGATCAATTAGTAAGTACAGATATAGGATAAAGTATCTGTCGTCTAAATTTAGCATAGGTTGAACTTGATGGATGTACGTCTTTTTTCAACTTCATCTTCTATGTAACTATGTAACTATCTGTAACTATGCAACTATACAAATAGAAATCTATATACCTGAGTTGTGGGAAATGTCGTTGTCCTGCCTGGCTGTCCCTCTCCCCCCACGCTCTCTCCGTCCTCCTACCCCCCTCTCTTTCCCCCCTCCCTCTTTCTCCCCCCTCTCTCAACCTTCCTCAACACCCTCTCTCTCACCCCTCCCTCTCAACCCCCCTCTCTCCTCCTTCCTCAACCCCCTCTTCCCCCCTCTCTCTCCCCTCCCACTCGCTCCCTTCCTTCCCCGCTCTTTCCCCCTTCCTCCCCCACCTCTCTCTCAGACCTTCCTCCCCCCTCCACCTCTCCCCCCATCCTCTCATTTCTCCCTCCCCTCTCGGCCCCTTCCTCCCCCCTCTCTCTCTCTCTCTCTCTGACCTTCCCTCCCCCACTCTCTCTCCGAACTCTCTCCCCTCTCTTTCCCGGCCCCCACCCCTCCCTCACTCTCGCGTTCTCCCCCTCCGCCTTGCTGCACATGTAGTTATTTCACGGCTGGCTGCTCTGGAAATGGTTTCATTTATTACACAGACAGATCTGAGCTGTGAACACTCAGACAATCCTGCGATATCATTCCCTGCTGTGTGTAAGATCGCAGGGACGAGCCTTGCATTGTATATACAGAATAACTATAGGTAGGGGCAGCAAGAGGGCCAGTCTCCCCCCCACACACTACTACACCATGACATGTAAACACAGCACAGGTACAGCGCGGGCAGCAAGAGGGACAGACTCCCCCCCACACACACTACTACACCATGTATACACAGCACAGGAACAGCGCGGGCAGCAAGAGGGCCAGTCTCCCCCCCCACACACTACTACACCATGACATGTATACACAGCACAGGTACAGCGCGGGCAGCAAGAGGGACAGTCTCCCCCCCACGCACTACTACACCATGTATACACAGCACAGGTACAGCGCAGGCAGCAAGAGGGCCAGACTCCCCCCCACGCACTACTACACCATGTATACACAGCACAGGTACAGCGCAGGCAGCAAGAGGGCCAGACTCCCCCCCACACACTACTACACCATGCATACACAGCACAGGTACAGCGCAGGCAGCAAGAGGGCCAGACTCCCCCCCACGCACTACTACACCATGTATACACAGCACAGGTACAGCGCAGGCAGCAAGAGGGCCAGACTCCCCCCCACGCACTACTACACCATGTATACACAGCACAGGTACAGCGCAGGCAGCAAGAGGGCCAGACTCCCCCCCACACACTACTACACCATGTATACACAGCACAGGTACAGCGCGGGCAGCAAGAGGGCCAGACCCCCCCCCCCCCCACACACACTACTACACCATGACATGTATACACAGACTGTAAGCTCCTCGGGGCAGGGACTCCTCTTCCTTAATGTTACTTTTATGTCTGAAGCTCTTATTCCCATGACCTGTTATTTATATTATCTGTTATTTATTTGATTACCACGTGTATTACTGCTGTGAAGCGCTATGTACACTAATGGCGCTATATAAATAAAAACATACAATACAATACAATACACAGCACAGGTACAGCGCGGGCAGCGGCAGTGCCAGTCTCCCCCCCCCCCCCCACCCACACACACTACTACACCATGACATGTATACACAGCACAGGTACAGCGCGGGTAGCAAGAGGGCCAGACTCCCCCCTCCCCCCCACACACACTACTACACCATGTATACACAGCACAGGTACAGCGCGGGCAGCAGCAGCCTCCCCCTCACACACACTACTACACCATGTATACACAGCACAGGTACAGCGCGGGCAGTGCCAGCCTCCCCCTCACACACACTACTACACCATGTATACACATCACAGGTACAGCGCGGGCAGTGCCAGCCTCCCCCTCACACACACTACTACACCATGTATACACAGCACAGGTACAGCACGGGCAGCGCCAGTGCCAGCCTCCCCCTCACACACACTACTACACCATGTATACACAGCACAGGTACAGCGCGGGCAGCGCCAGTGCCAGCCTCCCCCTCACACACTACTACACCATGTATACACAGCACAGGTACAGCGCGGGCAGCGCCAGTGCCAGCCTCCCCCTCACATACTACTACACCATGTATACACAGCACAGGTACAGCGCGGGCAGCGCCAGTGCCAGCCTCCCCCTCACACACTACTACACCATGTATATACAGCACAGGTACAGCTCGGGCAGCGGCAGTGCCAGCCTCCCCCTCACACACAGGAAGGGGAGGAGCTGTGAGCCAAGATGGCGGCAGACCCTGGAGGAGGGAGAGGAGTTGGAACCAGATCTCAAGCTAATCTGAATGCGGATAAGAAAGTTACCCTGGAAGCTAAAGTGCAGAAATGTTTGCAAAAGAAAGAGTCAGAAAATATGGAAAAAGAGATGAATGAAAATGTTGGGCAGAAAGAATCTGAAATGGAGAGTACTGAAAGTACTCAGAACCAGACGGGTAAGAGAACTGCGGCTAAAACCAGCTCAAGGTTTAATGAAGCGAAGAGTAAAAGGCAGGCAGAGCATGAGAAAAGGAGACTTGGGGTCACAGAAATTGTTATCCCACAAATTAGCAAGGACATGCACATAAATGCACAGGCAGCTGCACCTGAGACAGAGACCCCGCAAGCAGCTGCTCCTGACGCAGTGACCCCGCAAACAACTGTACCTGACGCAGTGACCCTGCATACAGCTGTACCGGAGATAGAGAAACTGCATACAACTCTACCTGATACAGAGAGACTACAAGCAGCTGATGGTTGCAGACAGGTGCAGGAATTAGCAGCCACAGCCAAGGCAGACACACAGCAAACAGCCCAGGCTGAGAGCCTGAATGATGCTGGCAATACACCTGAGACAGAGCAGCAAACAGCCCAGGCACAGGAAGAAGTGTCTGAAATAGAAATGGCTGAAGCAGTGGAGAACGCTGAAGCAGTAGAGGCTTTTGAGGCGCAAGAAATGGAGATTCCTAAAGTGGGAGAGAAATCCATACAGCCTGCAGCAGCATCAAAGCCCTTAGCAGAAACAGGAGCGGCAAAAGCAAAGTCCTTAGCTGAAGCAGGAACGGCAGCAAAACCAACAGGAGCGGCTGAGCCAGCTCCCCCACAGCAGTCAGCATAGAGTACAAGACGCCCAGGTACATCTTATTTGTCATTTGATGATGCCAGAAAGCGCAGGAACGTTGTCAGACTGCATTATTGGGGGGATATGGTTCCTATACCGGACAGATTTGTTGTAGGAAAAGACTTGATCAAAATTTCTCTTGGCTTCCAACCCAGTGAGGTGTTTGCTTTGTTACATGCTCCTAATAGCAGGAACTACGAAGTCAGCTTTAAGACACCAGAAGGGCTAGAAAAATTCTGGTTTCGTTACAGAGAAGTGAAGGATAATCCTGAATGGGAATTCTTTAAAGTTATCCAGGTATCTCGCCCTGTGACCGTGGAAGTGAATATTATCTTTGATATTGAGACTGTAGCGGTTGAAGATATATGTTTTTGGCTGCAAAGACAGTGCGATGTTCAGTCCGGTCCAGTGAAAAGTATGGATGCTGAAGGTTTCTGGAATGGGGGCTACAAGTTTAAAGTTAAACTTAGATACACACACAATGTGGCATGTCACCTCCCAACCGCCATATATATTGGAAGGGATCGCGGGCGATGTTTTTATTGGGGACAGCCTAAAAAATGTTTTAAATGTGATTCCCCCAGGCACTTAAGCTCAGCGTGTGACAAAATCAGGTGCACTTTATGTGGTTCTATTGGTCATCACAGCTCTGAGTGTGACAAGGACATAGTCTGCAACCTGTGCTATAAATGTGGTCATTCCTTTAAAGATTGCCCAGAAGCCGAACACAACCATTATGGGCAGAATGAAATGTCTCATGACAGAATACAGCATCTCCTAGTGATAAAGAGAATACCACAGAGTCATCAGAAAGTCTTCAACTTACACCTGTAGAAGAGGTTTTAAAATCTCTGGGTCTGACATATACGCTTCCAGCCCAAAGGTGGTCAGACGGAGAACACAGTAGCGATCTGAGCAAAGATGGCGGCGAGTCCCGCAAAGATGGCGGCGAACCCTGCAAGGATGGCGGCGAACCCTGCAAGGATGGCAGCGAACCCTGCAAAGATGGCAGCGAACCCTGCAAAGATGGCAGCGAACCCTGCAAAGATGGCGACGAACCCTGCAAAGATGGTGGCGAACCCCGCAAGGATGGTAATAATGAATGGGAAACAATAACAAGTAAAAACAGGACTGCCCAAACCAGCTCAGCTAGAAAGAAAACTACAGAAACTGTCCAAGAAGAGATCTCGCTGCACAATACCTATGAGGTATTGGAGGAAAAGAGTTGGGGTGAAAAGATGGATGATGCAGACCCTGATATGTCGGACAGTCAGACCTCGCAGCAGTCTGGATCTATTCAGGACATTGAGATGGCCGGACCATCGAATAAGAGAAATCTGCCATCAGAGAGTCCCCCCGGGAGAAAGAAAATGGTCAAAAAGAAAAATGGTGCTAAAAAGAAAAAAAAAGGGTGGTGGTGATTTACTAAATATGCAAAGTGCCCCTCTCCGCTGAAAGTGGCAACTAATTAATGTGAATAGTTTTAAGGGGAAAAGATACAGACTCAAGTCTTTTCTAGTCTAAAGGACATTAAGAATTAGATTTTCTTTTTGCAGGAAATTTGCCAGTTTACTTTGATTTATTTATCTATCAGTAAAGTGTATATAGCAGGGGGAATCTGAGAGGTTGGAGAGAGGCGTTTAGATATCTTTGAAAAGGGAATCTCTGTAAGATAAATGTAATGTTTATGTGATTCTCTGGATGCTATTCTGTAAGTATTGTGTGTATTTGTAAATATTTGTATTTTGTATTTAAAATAAAAAAGATTCCCCTCACACACTACTACACCATGTATACACAGCACAGGTACATGCCAGCCTCCCCCTCACACACAGGAAGGGGAGGAGCTGTGAGCCAAGATGGCGGCAGACCCTGGAGGAGGGAGAGGAGATGGAACCAGGTCTCAAGCTAATCTGAATGCGGATAGGAAAGTTTCCCTGGAAGCTAAAATTCAGAAATGTTTGCAAAAGAAAGAGTCCGAAAATATGGAAAAAGGGATGAATGAAAATGTTGGGCAGAAAGAATCTGAAATGGAGAATACTGAAAGTCCGGCTCAGAACCAGACGGGTAAGAGAACTGCGGCTAAAACCAGCTCAAGGTCTAATGAAGCCAAGAGTAAAAGGCAGGCAGAGCATGAGAAAAGGAGACTTGGGGTCACAGAAATTGTTATCCCACAAATTGGCAAGGACATACACACTAATGCACAGGCAACTACAGCTACACCTGAGACAGAGACCCCGCAAGCAGCTGCACCTGACGCAGTGACCCCGCAAACAACTGTACCTGATGCAGTGACCCCGCAAACAACTGTACCTGATGCAGTGACCCCGCAAACAACTGTACCTGATGCAGTGACCCTGCATACAGCTGCACCGGAGATAGAGAAACTGCATACAACTCTACCTGATACAGAGAGTCTACAAGCAGCTGATGGTTGCAGACAGGTGCAGGAATTAGCAGCCACACCCAAGGCAGACACACAGCAAACAGCCCAGGCTGAGAGCCTGAATGATGCTGGCAATACACCTGAGACAGAGCAGCAAACAGCTCAGGCACAGGAAGAAGTGTCTGAAATAGAAATGGCTGAAGCAGTGGAGAACGCTGAAGCAGTTGAGGCTTTTGAGGCGCAAGAAATGGAGATTCCTAAAGTGGGAGAGAAATCCATACAGCCTGCAGCAGCATCAAAGCCCTTAGCAGAAACAGGAGCGGCAAAAGCAAAGTCCTTAGCTGAAGCAGGAACGGCAGCAAAACCAACAGGAGCGGCCGAGCCAGCTCCCCCCCAGCAGTCAGCATAGAGTACAAGACGCCCAGGTACATCTTATTTGTCATTTGATGATGCCAGAAAGCGCAGGAACGTTGTCAGACTACATTATTGGGGGGATATGGTTCCTATACCGGACAGATTTGTTGTAGGAAAAGACTTGATCAAAGTTTCTCTTGGCTTCCAACCCAGTGAGGTGTTTGCTTTGTTACATGCCCCTAATAGCAGAAACTACGAAGTGAGCTTTAAGACACCAGAAGGGCTAGAAAAATTCTGGTTTCGTTACAGAGAAGTGAAGGATAATCCAGAATGGGAATTCTTTAAAGTTATCCAGGTATCTCGCCCTGTGACCGTGGAAGTGAATATTATCTTTGATATTGAGACTGTAGCGGTTGAAGATATATGTTTTTGGCTACAAAGACAGTGCGATGTTCAGTCCGGTCCAGTGAAAAGTATGGATGCTGAAGGTTTCTGGAATGGGGGCTACAAGTTTAAAGTTAAACTTCGATACACACACAATGTGGCATGTCACCTCCCAAACGCCATATATATTGGAAGAGATCGCGGGCGATGTTTTTATTGGGGACAGCCTAAAAAATGTTTTAAATGTGATTCCCCCAGGCACTTAAGCTCAGCGTGTGACAAAATCAGGTGCACTTTATGTGGTTCTATTGGTCATCACAGCTCTGAGTGTGACAAGGACATAGTCTGCAACCTGTGCTATAAATGTGGTCATTCCTTTAAAGATTGCCCAGAAGCCGAACCATTGCCCAGAAGGTGATTCACTAAATATGCAAAGTGCCCCTCTCCGCTGAAAGTGGCAACTATTAATGTGAATAGTATTAAGGGGAAAAGATACAGACTCAAGTCTTTTCTAGTCTAAAGGACATTAAGAATTAGATTTTCTTTTTGCAGGAAACTTGCTTGATTACTTTGTGTTATTTATCTATCAGTAAAGTGTATATTGTTTATCTATCAGATGTAAAGTGTATATAGCAGGGGGAATCTGAGAGGTTGGAGAGATGCGTTTAGATATCTTTGAAAAGGGAATCTCTGTAAGATAAATGTATTGTTTATGTCATTTTCTGGATGCTATTCTGTAAGTATTGTGTGTATTTGTAAATATTTGTATTTTGTATTTAAAATAAAAAAGATTCCCCTCACACACTACTACACCATGTATACACAGCACAGGTACATGCCAGCCTCCCCCTCACACACAGGAAGGGGAGGAGCTGTGAGCCAAGATGGCGGAAGACCCTGGAGGAGGGAGAGGAGATGGAACCAGGTCTCAAGCTAATCTGAATGCGGATAGGAAAGTTTCCCTGGAAGCTAAAATTCAGAAATGTTTGCAAAAGAAAGAGTCCGAAAATATGGAAAAAGGGATGAATGAAAATGTTGGGCAGAAAGAAGCTGAAATGGAGAATACTGAAAGTCCGGCTCAGAACCAGACGGGTAAGAGAACTGCGGCTAAAACCGGGTCAAGGTCTAATGAAGCCAGGAGTAAAAGGCAGGCAGAACATGAGAAAAGGAGACTTGGGGTCACAGAAATTGTTATCCCACAAATTTGTAAGGACATACGCACTAATGCACAGCCATCTGCAGCTACACTTGACATAGAGACCCCGCAAGCAACTGCACCTGACACAGTGACCCTGTATACAACTGTACCTGATACAGAAACTCTGCATACAACTGTACCTGACACGGAGACCCTGCAAGCAGCTGAGGATTGCAGACAGGTGCAGGAATTAGCAGCCACACCCAAGGGAGACACACTACGAACAGCCCAGGCCGAGAGCCTGAATAATGCTGGCAATACACCTGAGACAGAGCAGCAAACAGCCCAAGCACTGGAAGAAGTGTCTGAAATAGAAATGGCTGAAGCAGTGGAGAACGCTGAAGCAGTAGAGACTTTTGAGGCACAAGAAATGGAGATTCCTAAAGTGGGAGAAAAATCCATACAGCCTGCAGCAGCATCAAAGCCCTTAGCAGAAACAGGAGCGGCAAAGGCAAAGTCCTTAGGTGAAGCAGGAAATGCAGCAAAACAAACAGGAGTGGCTGAGTCAGCTCCCCCCCCCCAGCAGTCAGCATGGAGTACAGGATGCCCAGGTATATCTTATTTGTCATTTGATGATGCCAGAAAGCGCAGGAACGTAGTCAGGCTGCATTATTGGGGGGATATGGTTCCTATACCGGACAGATTTGTTATAGGAAAGGACTTGATGAAAGTTTCTCTTGGCTTCCAACCCAGTGAGGTGTATGCTTTGTTACATGCTCCTAATAGCAGGAACTATGAAGTCAGCTTTAAGACACCAGAAAGGCTGGAAAAATTCTGGTTTTATTACAGAGAAGTGAAGGATAATCCTGAATGGGAATTCTTTAAAGTTATCCAGGTATCTCGCCCTGTGACCGTGGAAGTGAATATTATCTTTGATATTGAGACTGTAGCGGTTGAAGATATATGTTTTTGGCTGCAAAGACAGTGCGATGTTCAGTCCGGTCCAGTGAAAAGTATGGATGCTGAAGGTTTCTGGAATGGGGGCTACAAGTTTAAAGTTAAACTTAGATACACACACAATGTGGCATGTCACCTCCCAACCGCCATATATATTGGAAGGTATCGCGTGCGATGTTTTTATTGGGGACAGCCTAAAAAGTGTATTAAATGTGATTCCCCCAGGCACTTAAGCTCAGCGTGTGACAAAATCAGGTGCACTTTATGTGGTTCAATTGGTCATCACAGCTCTGAGTGTGACAAGGACATTGTCTGCAACCTGTGCTATAAATGTGGTCATTCCTTTAAAGATTGCCCAGAAGCCGAACACAACCATTACAGGCAGAAGGAAATGTCTAGTGTACAGAATACAGCATCTCATAGTGATAAAGAGAATACCACAGAGTCATCAGAATGTCTTCAACTTGCACCTGTAGGAGAGGTTTGAAAAAGTCTCGGGGTCTGCCATATACGCTTCCAGCCCAAAGGGGGTGAGATGGAGAGCACAGGAGCGATCTGAGTTTTGTACCAAACACAGAAAATTCTACTCAGGAAGGTGATGTACCCTGCAAAGATGGCGGCGAACCCTGCAAAGATGGCGGCGAACCCTGCAAAGATGGTGGCGATCCCTGCAAAGATGGTGGCGAACCCTGCAAAGATGGCGGCGAACCTCGCAAAGATGGCGGCGAACCTCACAAAGATGGTGAAAATGAATGGGAAACAATAACAAATAAAAACAAGACTGCCCAAACCAGCTCAGCTGGAAAGAAAACTACAGAAACTGTCCCAGAAGAGATCTCGCTGGACAATACCTATGAGGTATTGGAGGGAAAGATTTGGGGTGAAAAGATGGATGACGCAGACCCCGATATGTCGGACAGTCAGACCTCGCAGCAGTCAGGATCTATTAGGGACATTGAGATGGCCGGACCATCAAATAAGAGAAATCTGCCATCATGGTGATTCACTAAATGTGCCAAAGTGCCCCTCTCCGCTGAAGGTGGCAACTAATTAATGTGAATAGTATTAAGGGGAAAAAGATACAGACCCACCCATCCAATCCGTTCACCCAATCATTCCACCCACCCATCCAATCCGTTCACCCAATCATTCCACCCACCCATCCAATCCGTTCACCCAATCATTCCACCCACCCATCCAATCCATTCACCCAATCATTCCACCCACCCAGCCAATCCATTCACCCAATCATTCCACCCACCCATCCAATCCGTTCACCCAATCATTCCACCCACCCATCCAATCCGTTCACCCAATCATTCCACCCACCCAGCCAAGCCATTCACCCAATCATTCCACCCACCCAATCCATTCACCAAATCATTCCACCCACCCAGCCAATCCACTCACCCAATCATTCCACCCACCCAGCCAAGCCATTCACCCAATCATTCCACCCACCCATCCAATCCATTCACAAAATCATTCCACCCACCCATCCAATCCGTTCACCCAATCATTCCACCCACCCAGCCAATCCATTCACCCAATCATTCCACCCAGCCAATCCATTCACAAAATCATTCCACCCACCCATCCAATCCGTTCACCCAATCATTCCACCCACCCATCCAATCCATTCACCCAATCATTCCACCCACCCAGCCAATCCATTCACCCAATCATTCCACCCACCCAGCCAATCCATTCACCCAATCATTCCGCCCTTCCAGCCAATCCATTCACAAAATCATTCCACCCACTCATCCAATCCATTCACCCAATCATTCCACCCACCCATCCAATCAATTCACCCAATCACTCTACCCACCCACCCATCCAATCCATTCACCCAATTATTCCACCCACCCATCCAATCCATTCACCCAATCATTCCACCCAGCCAATCCATTCACAAAATCATTCCACCCACCCATCCAATCCGTTCACCCAATCATTCCACCCACCCATCCAATCCGTTCACCCAATCATTCCACCCACCCAGCCAATCCATTCACCCAATTATTCCACCCACCCATCCAATCCATTCACCCAATCATTCCACCCAGCCAATCCATTCACAAAATCATTCCACCCACCCATCCAATCCGTTCACCCAATCATTCCACCCACCCATCCAATCCATTCACCCAATCATTCCACCCAGCCAATCCATTCACAAAATCATTCCACCCACCCATCCAATCCGTTCACCCAATCATTCCACCCACCCATCCAATCCGTTCACCCAATCATTCCACCCACCCAGCCAATCCATTCACCCAATTATTCCACCCACCCATCCAATCCATTCACCCAATCATTCCACCCAGCCAATCCATTCACAAAATCATTCCACCCACCCATCCAATCCGTTCACCCAATCATTCCGCCCACCCATCCAATCCGTTCACCCAATCATTCCACCCACCCAGCCAATCCATTCACCCAATCATTCCACCCAGCCAATCCATTCACAAAATCATTCCACCCACCCATCCAATCCGTTCACCCAATCATTCCACCCACCCATCCAATCCGTTCACCCAATCATTCCACCCACCCAGCCAATCCATTCACCCAATCATTCCACCCACCCAGCCAATCCATTCACCCAATTATTCCACCCACCCAGCCAATCCATTCACAAAATCATTCCACCCACCCATCCAATCCATTCACCCAATCATTCCACCCACCCAGCCAATCCATTCACCCAATTATTCCACCCACCCATCCAATCCGTTCACCCAATCATTCCGCCCACCCAGCCAATCCATTCACCCAATCATTCCACACACCCAGCCAATCCATTCACCCAATCATTCCACCCACCCAGCCAATCCATTCACCCAATCATTCCACCCACCCAGCCAATCCATTCACCCAATTATTCCACCCACCCAGCCAATCCATTCACAAAATCATTCCACCCACCCATCCAATCCATTCACCCAATCATTCCACCCACCCAGCCAATCCATTCACCCAATTATTCCACCCACCCAGCCAATCCATTCACCCAATTATTCCACCCACCCATCCAATCCATTCATCCAATCATTCCACCCATCCAATCCGTTCACCCAATCACTCCACCCAGCCAGCCAATCCATTCACCCAATTATTCCACCCACCCATCCAATCCGTTCACCCAATCATTCCGCCCACCCAGCCAATCCATTCACCCAATCATTCCACACACCCAGCCAATCCATTCACCCAATCATTCCACCCACCCAGCC
Organism: Ascaphus truei; assembly: GCF_040206685.1. Lineage (NCBI taxonomy): Eukaryota > Metazoa > Chordata > Amphibia > Anura > Ascaphidae > Ascaphus > Ascaphus truei. Next base: position 78,223 of record NW_027456858.1, read on the forward strand.
AATCCATTCACCCAATCATTCCACCCACCCAGCCAATCCATTCACCCAATTATTCCACCCACCCAGCCAATCCATTCACAAAATCATTCCACCCACCCATCCAATCCATTCACCCAATCATTCCACCCACCCAGCCAATCCATTCACCCAATTATTCCACCCACCCAGCCAATCCATTCACCCAATTATTCCACCCACCCATCCAATCCATTCATCCAATCATTCCACCCATCCAATCCGTTCACCCAATCACTCCACCCAGCCAGCCAATCCATTCACCCAATCATTCCACCCACCCATCCAATCCATTCATCCAATCATTCCACCCATCCAATCCGTTCACCCAATCACTCCACCCAGCCAGCCAATCCATTCACCCAATCATTCCACCCACCCATCCAATCCGTTCACCCAATCATTCCACCCACCCATCCAATCCATTCACCCAATCATTCCACCCAGCCAGCCAATCCATTCACCCAATCATTCCACCCACCCAGCCAATCCATTCACCTAATCATTCCACCCATCCATCCAATCCATTCACCCAATCATTCCACCCACCCAATCCATTCATCCACCCATTCCACCCACCCATCCAATCCATTCATCCAATCATTTCACCCAGCCAATCCATTCACCCAATCATTCCACCCACCCATCCAATCCATTCACCCACCCATCCAATCCATTCACCCAATCATTCCACCCACCCATCCAATCCATTCACCCAATCATTCCACCCACCCATCCAATCCATTCACCCAATCAATTCACCCACCCATCCAATCCATTCACCCAATCAATTCACCCACCCAGCCAATCCATTCACCCAATCATTCCACCCACCCAGCCAATCCATTCACCCAATTATTCCACCCACCCATCCAATCCATTCACAAAATCATTCCACCCACCCATCCAATCCATTCACCCAATCATTCCACCCACCCAGCCAATCCATTCACCCAATTATTCCACCCACCCAGCCAATCCATTCACCCAATTATTCCACCCACCCATCCAATCCATTCATCCAATCATTCCACCCATCCAATCCGTTCACCCAATCACTCCACCCAGCCAGCCAATCCATTCACCCAATCATTCCACCCACCCATCCAATCCATTCATCCAATCATTCCACCCATCCAATCCGTTCACCCAATCACTCCACCCAGCCAGCCAATCCATTCACCCAATCATTCCACCCACCCATCCAATCCGTTCACCCAATCATTCCACCCACCCATCCAATCCATTCACCCAATCATTCCACCCAGCCAGCCAATCCATTCACCCAATCATTCCACCCACCCAGCCAATCCATTCACCTAATCATTCCACCCATCCATCCAATCCATTCACCCAATCATTCCACCCACCCAATCCATTCATCCACCCATTCCACCCACCCATCCAATCCATTCATCCAATCATTTCACCCAGCCAATCCATTCACCCAATCATTCCACCCACCCATCCAATCCATTCACCCACCCATCCAATCCATTCACCCAATCATTCCACCCACCCATCCAATCCATTCACCCAATCATTCCACCCACCCATCCAATCCATTCACCCAATCAATTCACCCACCCATCCAATCCATTCACCCAATCAATTCACCCACCCAGCCAATCCATTCACCCAATCATTCCACCCACCCAGCCAATCCATTCACCCAATCATTCCACCCACCCATCAAATCCATTCACCCAATCAATTCACCCACCCATCCAATCCATTCACCCAATCAATTCACCCACCCAGCCAATCCATTCACCCAATCATCCCGCCCACCCAGCCAATCCATTCACCCAATCATTCCACCCACCCAGCCAATCCATTCACCCAATCATTCCACCCACCCAGCCAATCCATTCACCCAATCATTCCGCCCACCCAGCCAATCCATTCACCCAATCATTCCACACACCCAGCCAATCCATTCACCCAATCATTCCACCCACCCAGCCAATCCATTCACCGAATCATTCCACCCTCCCAGCCAATCCATTCACCCAATCATTTCATCCACCCATCCAATCCGTTCACCCAATCATTTCACCCACCCAGCCAATCCATTCACCCAATCATCCCACCCACCCATCCAATCCGTTCACCCAATCATTCCACCCACCCATCCAATCCATTCACCCAATCATTCCACCCACCCATCCAATCCGTTCACCCAATCATTCCACCCACCCAGCCAATCCATTCACCCAATCAATTCACCCACCCATCCAATCCATTCACCCAATCAATTCACCCACCCACCCAGCCAATCCATTCACCCAATCATTCCGCCCACCCAGCCAATCCATTCACCCAATCATTCCACCCACCCAGCCAATCCATTCACCCAATCATTCCACCCTCCCAGCCAATCCATTCACCCAATCATTTCATTCACCCATCCAATCCGTTCACCCAATCATTTCACCCACCCAGCCAATCCATTCACCCAATCATCCCACCCACCCATCCAATCCGTTCACCCAATCATTCCACCCACCCATCCAATCCATTCACCCAATCATTCCACCCACCCATCCAATCCGTTCACCCAATCATTCCACCCACCCATCCAATCCATTCACCCAATCAATTCACCCACCCATCCAATCCATTCACCCAATCAATTCACCCACCCAATCCGTTCACCCAATCACTCCACCCAGCCAGCCAATCCATTCACCCAATCATTCCACCCACCCATCCAATCCATTCATCCAATCATTCCACCCATCCAATCCGTTCACCCAATCACTCCACCCAGCCAGCCAATCCATTCACCCAATCATTCCACCCACCCATCCAATCCGTTCACCCAATCATTCCACCCACCCATCCAATCCATTCACCCAATCATTCCACCCAGCCAGCCAATCCATTCACCCAATCATTCCACCCACCCAGCCAATCCATTCACCTAATCATTCCACCCACCCATCCAATCCATTCACCCAATCATTCCACCCACCCAATCCATTCATCCACCCATTCCACCCACCCATCCAATCCATTCATCCAATCATTTCACCCACCCAGCCAATCCATTCACCTAATCATTCCACCCATCCATCCAATCCATTCACCCAATCATTCCACCCACCCAATCCATTCATCCACCCATTCCACCCACCCATCCAATCCATTCATCCAATCATTTCACCCAGCCAATCCATTCACCCAATCATTCCACCCACCCATTCAATCCATTCACCCACCCATCCAATCCATTCACCCAATCATTCCACCCACCCATCCAATCCATTCACCCAATCATTCCACCCACCCATCCAATCCATTCACCCAATCAATTCACCCACCCATCCAATCCATTCACCCAATCAATTCACCCACCCAGCCAATCCATTCACCCAATCATTCCACCCACCCAGCCAATCCATTCACCCAATCATTCCACCCACCCATCAAATCCATTCACCCAATCAATTCACCCACCCATCCAATCCATTCACCCAATCAATTCACCCACCCAGCCAATCCATTCACCCAATCATTCCACCCACCCAGCCAATCCATTCACCCAATCATTCCACCCACCCAGCCAATCCATTCACCCAATCATTCCACCCACCCAGCCAATCCATTCACCCAATCATTCCGCCCACCCAGCCAATCCATTCACCCAATCATTCCACCCACCCAGCCAATCCATTCACCCAATCATTCCACCCACCCAGCCAATCCATTCACTGAATCATTCCACCCTCCCAGCCAATCCATTCACCCAATCATTTCATCCACCCATCCAATCCATTCACCCAATCATTTCACCCACCCAGCCAATCCATTCACCCAATCATCCCACCCACCCATCCAATCCGTTCACCCAATCATTCCACCCACCCATCCAATCCATTCACCCAATCATTCCACCCACCCATCCAATCCGTTCACCCAATCATTCCACCCACCCAGCCAATCCATTCACCCAATCATTTCACCCACCCATCCAATCCATTCACCCACCCACCCAGCCAATCCATTCACCCAATCATTCCGCCCACCCAGCCAATCCATTCACCCAATCATTCCGCCCACCCAGCCAATCCATTCACCCAATCATTCCACCCTCCCAGCCAATCCATTCACCCAATCATTTCATTCACCCATCCAATCCGTTCACCCAATCATTTCACCCACCCAGCCAATCCATTCACCCAATCATCCCACCCACCCATCCAATCCGTTCACCCAATCATTCCACCCACCCATCCAATCCATTCACCCAATCATTCCACCCACCCATCCAATCCGTTCACCCAATCATTCCACCCACCCATCCAATCCATTCACCCAATCAATTCACCCACCCATCCAATCCATTCACCCAATCAATTCACCCACCCACCCAGCCAATCCATTCACCCAATCATTCCAGCCCCCCATCCAATCCGTTCACCAAAACCATCGATCAACCCAATCCTCTATGAATGTTGCTCAGGAATTATATTTACATTTAACCCTTGACATTAAACATTATTTTTTGGGTGAGGGGTAAACAGAGTCTGTGCTTTTTATTTTAGCGATCAACAAGAAAGTACTCACCCTTTTACTCGCTAATTTGCAAATGGAATTTTGGTATCTAAATGTTAGTGATCTATATACAGTTAGACTGTAAGTTCTTCGGGACAGGGATTCTTATTATGTCTTGTATATCAGGTCTGTAAAGTGTAGCGTGCTCGAGCATATATAGCACTCTACCAGTTCAGGGATGCCTTGTGGAAAAGCTACAAAGTAACTGGCACTACCAAGGATCTCAATCACTACAGATGCCTGCAGAACATGTGCACAAGGCAAACAAGGCACGCAAAAGCACAATACAGGCAGTCCTCGGTTATCCGACACAATGCGTTACTCAAAATGGCGTTGGATAGCGAAACATTGTAAAGCGAAACACATTTTCCTATAGGAACACTGTTTAAATGAAAGGTTCCGTTCCTGAAGGCATTTTTAATGCTAAAATACACAAAATATTTTACGCAGACAATAAGATATGCAGCATACACATAAATTATATAGTGCATATACTGTATTATATATATAATATTACATAATATATAATATAATATAAAAATATATTATATAGTATAATATATATATTATATACACATAAACAACGTTGCAAAGCATCGTAAGAGCGTTGGATAAGCCATTTTGGCGTTGTAAAAATGAACACAGGTATGCATTGCATAGTGTTGGATAAGCCATTCGTTGTAAAACGAAGCGTTGTAAAACGAGGACTGCCTGTATTACTCTGACAATCTCCTCCAGAATACATCAAACCCAGCTAACTTCTGGAAGGTTATCAACAACATATTCCAGCCTCCTAACCATCAACAACCAAGTAATATCACTAAGGGGGATATTACTCTGACAAACCCCACCGACATTGCAAATGCATTCAATGATTACTTTGTGGGGTGTGCCACTAACTTATTAGCGAAACGCAGCCCAAACCACAAACCTGAATCTCATCCTGGGAGTACCCCTATAGCCCCACCCCCTCCCAACACTGCCCACAATTTTCAATTTGGCCCAGTATCCGAAGAAGAGATTACACAAGCGCTCCTCAAACTAAAACTAAGCAGCCACTGTGGACCTGACTTACTACAATCTAGGTTCCTACGACTTGGTGCCCCAGCCATTGCCAAACCAATTGCTTCCATAGTCAACTCTATCCTGTCTGCAGGCCATATCCCTAAGACCTGGAAAACTGCCAGAGTTGTCCCAATCTTCAAAAGTGGGGACAAAAACACTGTCTCAAACTGCAGGCCAATCTCTCTTCTCCCAATCCTATCCAAAGTCATGGGAAAATGGGTCCACTCCCAACTAAGCGATTACTATACCAAGACAAATTTCCCTAGCCAATTCCAATCTGGCTTTCACCCCAAACACTCCACCGTAACTACCCTGCTAAAAGTTTGCAATGAAATCCAGTGTGGAATGGAACGGGGACAACTCACTGGTGCAGTATTCCTAGATTTTTCAAAGGCTTTTGATACTGTTGATCATGCTATCCTGCTTAACAAACTCCAGAGCTCTGGAATAGGGAAGCATGCTTTAAACTGGTTTCAGTCCTACCTATCAGGTAGATCCCAACATGTGTCCATCTCAGGCTCTAACTCCAACCCCTTGGATATCACCTGTGGTGTCCCACAAGGCTCTGTTCTGGGGCCCTACTCTTCTCAGTGTTCATCAATGATCTTCCCACAGCTTTTCAGGAAGCCTCAATACACATGTATGCAGATGACACAATCCAATATGCACACAGCCATAGCCTCTCTGACCTTCAACACATACTTCAGTCTGACTTTTTGTGACTCGAAAACTGGATTTCCCAAAACAAACTGTTTTTAAACACTGACAAGACTGTAACAATGGTATTTGGGACCAAGACTACATTTTTTAAGCTTCTAGTGACTGAGCTCCAGATCAGAACCATCGCTAACACCACCCTAACCCCTGTCACTAGCTTTAAATACCTGGGCATATGGTTTGACGCCCACTTAACATTCGGGATGCACATTGATACCCTGACAACCAAGACCTATGCCAAACTAGGGGTACTTTACAGGAACAAATCCTCCCTAAGTCTCCTGGTCAGAAAGCGTATTGCACAGCAGATGCTAATGCCAATTATTGACTATGCAGACATAGTATATGGCTCAGCACCTCAAACCCACCTAAGCAAACTTGACACCCTCTACAATTCAATTTGTCGTTTTGTTCTCCAATGCAACTATAATACACATCACTGCGAAATGCTCAAAGAACTAGATTGGTCATCACTCGAGTCTAGGCGCAAAGTTCATCTTTCCTGTCTTGCCTTCAAATTCTTTATGGGCAAGCTACCCACCTACCTGAACAAGCTCCTCACCCCTACCACATGCAGCACTTATCACCTGAGATCAGACTCCAAAAGACTGTTCATGGTCCCAAGGCTCAACAAAGTATCCGGACGTTCCTCCTTCTCTTACCGTGCACCCCACAACTGGAACAGTCTGCCGGAGACTCTCATATCCACCACCAGTCTAAGTTCTTTCAAATCTAAGGCTGTCTCACATTTTAATCTGGTCTGTAACTGTTTCATACGCCCATAATATATATTATCTCTTACTGTGCATGCAATGTCTTGTATATAATGTATACCCTGTTCATTTATGTAACTGTACTTGTAACCATGTATTATTTGTCTTACTCTGTGCCCAGGACATACTTGAAAACGAGAGGTAACTCTCAATGTATCACTTCCTGGTAACACATTGTATAAATAAAATAAATAAATATATGGGCATATACTGCACATAGATGTATGTGACATGGTCCCTGTATATAAGACGGCCGCCGCTCTGGATAACCACGACTCATTGCTTCCTCCCAGCTCCCTCGGGAGGCCCTTTAATGGAATGAATTAAGGGGATAATCCAGACGATCACGGTGCTTTAGAAGTGCAGAGCGCGTCTGATTATCCGTCTGCTTCGCCTGGACAGGAGATTAATCATCACAGGAGCGGAGAGCGGCCAGGCGTGCAAATCCAATTCTTCTTCTTCCTCGTCTGCATAACCAGCGCTCCACCTGAGCACTGGCATTTATTCCGAGCACCACACACACGGTCCCTGATCCCAGGAGCTTGCAATCAAATCAGAAAAACCCTGTCACTGCCAGCGGGGCCTGCAGTAACTAAGGCATGGCCGTTTTAATATTGCCATTCTCTAAACCAGAGATTCCCAACCTTTTTTGTTTGGAACCCTTTAAGTATTTTGTGAAATTTCGGGGAACCCCTATCTGGATGGCACATGTTTGACAGGGGTAAATCACAAAATAGACGTGTAAAGCAGTGGGGGTAATAAATAATAATTCATAATTTTGAATAAACAATGTGTGTATATTTTGTAATGATTTTGGTTTAAACATCACCCCCCCCCCCGCAACTCACATCACCCCCCCTGCATCTCACATCACCCCCCCTGCATCTCACATGACCCCCCCCCCCCGCATCTCACATCCCCACCCCCTGCATCTCACATCACCCCCCCCCCTGCATCTCACATCACCCCCCCCTGCATCTCACATCACCCCCACTGCATTTCACATCACCCCCCCTGCATCACCACCCCTGCATCTCACATCACCCCCTCTGCATCTCACATCACCCCCCCTGCATTTCACAACCCCCCCTGCATCTCACATCACCCCCCCTGCATCTCACATCACCCCCCCCTGCATCTCACATCACACCCCCTGCATCTCACATCACCCCCCCTGCATCACCTCCCCTGCATCTCACATCACCCCCCCTGCATCTCACATCACCCCCCCTGCATTTCACAACCCCCCCTGCATCTCACATCACCTCCCCCTGCATCTCACATCACCCCCCCTGCATCTCACATCACCCCCCCTGCATCTCGCATCACCCCCCCTGCATCTCACATCACCCCCCTGCATTTCACATCACACCCCCCTGCATCTCACATCACACCCCCCTGCATATCACATCACACCCCCCTGCACCTCACATCACACCCCCCTGCATCTCACATCACACCGTACGTAGTATTGGCGCCCGTGTTGGGGTTGCTGGATACCGGCACTACCACTTTAGTTACTGCAGAAACCAAGTAACGCTCAGCTCGCTTGCTACCTATTGGCAGACTGATGCTCATAAGGTACTTACAGCCAACCCGTCTCTGAGGATAATCAGTGATCGGGCAGGAGGGGAAGGGAGGCGACGCACTGATGGAATAGGGTAGGGTTTATATGTGTGATGGAAAAATTAACCAGTTTCCTGAACGACACAACTAGCCATAACTTCCAAGAAGTCTGGCTACCCTGGATGTCTCATGGAGGTGGTGCGGAGGTGGTCTCGGGCTCTCTGTGTCTGTAACCCATCGCTATCAGTTTCCACTGCCGGCTAGCAGCTCGTCGGGAGGATCCTCTCTATCAACTCGGACTGACACTCCGTACCAGGTCACGCTAAAAAATGGGAAACATTGAAGTGGGCCCCGGGGAAGGGATAGAGGTCCCCACAAACTGACGGCACCGTCTGTGTTAATAACGGGTAAAGTATCTTATAATGATGCTCACCTGGCTTGCTGTACCCCTCCCCCCTAATATCCATTCTGTAAGGTTTTATTTCTGTATATTTCTGTTTGAAAATTACAATAAAATTTAAGTTGAATATTAGAAAGAAAAAAAAAACCTAGTGCCAGACAAGGGTACACGGAGGTGAGAGACCTCCTGTCGGGCGCTCCCTGTTAGGAGGTCTCACCGTATCTGCACCCTGTCTGTCCCATAGGCGGTACAGGGAGGTGAGAGACCTCCTGTCGGGCGCTCCCTGTTAGGAGGTCTCACCGTATCTGCACCCTGTCTGTCCCATAGGCGGTACAGGGAGGTGAGAGACCTCCTGTCGGGTGCTCCCTGTTAGGCGGTCTCACCGTATCTGCACCCTCTCTGTCCCATAGGCGGTACAGGGAGGTGAGACCTCCTGTCGGGTGCTCCCTGTTAGGAGGTCTCACCGTATCTGCACCCTGCCTGTCCCATAGGCGGTACAGGGAGGTGAGAGACCTCCTGTCGGGTGCTCCCTATTAGAAGCAGCGACACTGATGGAGTGACATCATCGGACTTCCGACGTACGTTTCGCATTGACGGCTTTCTCAAGGGTTTTATATTGCTCTGCATGTCGTCCTATCACCGTGTGTGTTGTTATATCACTGTGTGTATCATTATATGCTCTGCCTGTTAAACTATCAGACTGAATGTTATTATATCACTGTGTGTGTGTTATTATATCCCTGTGTGTGTGTTATTATATCACTGTGTGTTTTATATTACTCTGAATGTTATTATATCACTGTGTGTGTTATTATATCACTGTGTGTGTGTTATTATATCACTGTGTGTGTTTTATTATATCACTGTGTGTGTGTTATTATATCACTGTGTGTGTGTGTTATTATATCACTGTGTGTGTGTGTTATTATATCACTGTGTGTGTGTGTTATTATATCACTGTGTGTGTGTGTTATTATATCACTGTGTGTGTGTTATTATATCTCTGTGTGTGTTATTATATCACTGTGTGTGTGTTATTATATCACTGTGTGTGTGTGTTATTATATCACTGTGTGTGTGTTATTATATCACTGTGTGTGTTATTATATCTCTGTGTGTGTTATTATATCACTGTGTGTGTGTGTGTGTGTGTGTGTGTTATTATATCACTGTGTGTGTGTTATTATATCACTGTGTGTGTGTGTGTGTGTTATTATATCACTGTGTGTTATTATATCTCTGTGTGTGTTATTATATCTCTGTGTGTGTTATTATATCACTGTGTGTGTGTGTTATTATATCACTGTGTGTGTGTGTTATTATATCACTGTGTGTGTGTGTTATTATATCACTGTGTGTGTTATTATATCACTGTGTGTGTTATTATATCACTGTGTGTGTTATTATATCACTGTGTGTGTGTTATTATATCACTGTGTGTGTGTGTTATTATATCACTGTGTGTGTGTGTGTTATTATATCACTGTGTGTGTGTTATTATATCACTGTGTGTGCTAATATATCACTCTGCATGTTATAGAGGGAATATAGCAGATGCCTGAAGAAACATATACAGCAGCGGTGCGCAGACTGGGGGGCGGGAGGTTTGTCTGGGGGGGCGCGGGCGGTTGCAGAGATCCCGCGCATTTAAATTTATGCCGGGGAATCGCGTGAGGCCTCTGCAACAAACAAATCTTACCGAAATCAGTGCGGTGACGTGTCTCCATGGCAACGCGGTGTCAAATGGCGCACGGCGTGCCAGGTAGAGTGACGTCACACGTCCATCTCCATGGCAACGGGGTCACATCACGTCACGTGAACCCGGCGGCGTCATTTGACGCCACCGAGAAAGGTGAGCGGGGCGCGAGAGCAAGAGGGAGAAGGCAGGGGGGCGCAGCTGAAAAAGTTGTTATTATATCACTGTGTGTGTTATTATATCACTGTGTGTGTGTTATTATATCACTGTGTGTGTTTTATTATATCACTGTGTGTGTGTTATTATATCACTGTGTGTGTGTGTTATTATATCACTGTGTGTGTGTGTTATTATATCACTGTGTGTGTGTGTTATTATATCACTGTGTGTGTGTGTTATTATATCACTGTGTGTGTGTTATTATATCTCTGTGTGTGTTATTATATCACTGTGTGTGTGTTATTATATCACTGTGTGTGTGTGTTATTATATCACTGTGTGTGTGTTATTATATCACTGTGTGTGTTATTATATCTCTGTGTGTGTTATTATATCACTGTGTGTGTGTGTGTGTGTGTGTGTTATTATATCACTGTGTGTGTGTTATTATATCACTGTGTGTGTGTGTGTGTTATTATATCACTGTGTGTGTGTTATTATATCACTGTGTGTTATTATATCTCTGTGTGTGTTATTATATCACTGTGTGTGTGTGTTATTATATCACTGTGTGTGTGTGTTATTATATCTCTGTGTGTGTTATTATATCACTGTGTGTGTGTGTTATTATATCACTGTGTGTGTTATTATATCACTGTGTGTGTTATTATATCACTGTGTGTGTTATTATATCACTGTGTGTGTGTTATTATATCACTGTGTGTGTGTGTGTTATTATATCACTGTGTGTGTGTGTGTTATTATATCACTGTGTGTGTGTTATTATATCACTGTGTGTGCTAATATATCACTCTGCATGTTATAGAGGGAATATAGCAGATGCCTGAAGAAACATATACAGCAGCGGTGCGCAGACTGGGGGGCGGGAGGTTTGTCTGGGGGGGCGCGGGCGGTTGCAGAGATCCCGCGCATTTAAATTTATGCCGGGGAATCGCGTGAGGCCTCTGCAACAAACAAATCTTACCGAAATCAGTGCGGTGACGTGTCTCCATGGCAACGCGGTGTCAAATGGCGCACGGCGTGCCAGGTAGAGTGACGTCACACGTCCATCTCCATGGCAACGGGGTCACATCACGTCACGTGAACCCGGCGGCGTCATTTGACGCCACCGAGAAAGGTGAGCGGGGCGCGAGAGCAAGAGGGAGAAGGCAGGGGGGCGCAGCTGAAAAAGTTTGCGCTCCCCTGATATACAGTATGTGAGCCTCAGAGCAATCATGACTATTTTGGTCCCACAGAACAGGGTTACCCCAGAACCTGACTCCACTGACCAAGTGAGATTCATCTATACTTATAATTCTCAATTAAATGCTATTTGTTCCATTTTACAGAAGCATTGTTGTTTTTTTTTATTGATATTAGATGACCGCTAAAAGGTCTCCTAACCTTCGTGACCAACTTGTACATAGCCATTTCAGTAGAGCTCCTGTGGAACCAGACGAAATGGTGGGATCCTTCCTTTGTGGCTCTGGTAAAATGTTAGAAATGATCTTCTGAGTATATGAATGATTATGGGGACGGCTGTCACAGGTTGTTTCTGATGGTAAAGAATGTGGCAAGTTTCAAATAGAGATTTTCAGTAGATAATATTACAATGGCTGTTGACAATACACTTGAAGCCAATAAGTGACTTGGATTTATTACAGATAGCGGCCGTGAGCTATCTATGACTGAATTCACTCATAAGATGTCTGTTAGATATCTTTCATATCAGTATAAAGGCTGTTCATACGATATGCCAGAGACATGGTGATACCATATTCAGTCATACTACTTAGGATATAATACCCTACATAGTGAGTTTTCTACGGATAAAAGATGAGAAGTGCAAATCAAGGCAGATAAGGACTCTACGCGTTTCGCTGTAGCCGCTTCCTCAGGAGTCTCATCAAGCTGCTACAGTGAAACGCGTAGAGTCCAGACCGTGTTTGCTGCTGTCAAGTACTGACGCCGTCACGCCATCTTCCCGGAACCGGAGCTGTGCCTTGCAGGAAGTGATGTCACGAGTTTATGCGAGTCACGCGGGACGCTGTGGGGTTCTGGCGGCGGAGAGATTATCGGCACTCTGAGTAGAGTTTCAACTTTGAACCCAATGCGGTTTTTAACTTGTGAAATTGTGAGTGCGCAGTTTTACGCGCGTTTAATGTTCATAAAGCGACACTTGTCCATACGATCTGCGCCATCGTTTCGCTTGTCTTCGATTCCTGACACAAAGATGGACATCCGGCAGGAATAACAGTCTTGCTGCTTATTCTCATACAGACTGTTTGCATCCAGCATTTCTTGCCACGTGGAGTATTTATTCCCTTAGTAACCGCACGGGGTATTTATTCCCTGAGTACCCGCACAGGGTATTCATTCCCTTAGTAACCGCACGGAGTATTTATTCCCTTAGTATCCGCACGGGGTATTTATTCCCTGAGTATCCGTACGGGGTATTTATAACCTGAGTATCCGCACGGGGTATTTATTCCCTGAGTACCCGCACGGGGTATTTATTCCCTGAGTACCCGCACGGGGTATTTATTCCCTGAGTACCCACACGGGGTATTTATTCCCTTAGTATCCGCACAGGGTATTTATTCCCTTAGTACCCGCACGGGGTATTTATTCCCTTAGTATCCGCACGGGGTATTTATTCCCTTAGTATCCGCGCGGGGTATTTATTCCCTTAGTACCCGCACGGGGTATTTATTCCCTTAGTATCCGCACGGGGTATTTATTCCCTTAGTACCCGCACGGGGTATTTATTCCCTTAGTATCCACACAGGGTATTTATTCCCTTAGTACCCGCATGGGGTATTTATTCCCTTAGTATCCGCACGGGGTATTTATTCCCTTAGTATCCGCACAGGGTATTTATTCCCTTAGTATCCGCACAGGGTATTTATTCCCTGAGTATCCGCACAGGGTATTTATTCCCTTAGTACCTGCACGGGGTATTTATTCCCTGAGTACCCGCACGGAGTATTTATTCCCTGAGTACCCGCACAGGGTATTTATTCCCTTAGTATCCGCACGGGGTATTTATTCCCTTAGTATCCGCACGGGGTATTTATTCCCTAAGTATCCGCACGGGGTATTTATTCCCTTAGTACCCGCACGGGGTATTTATTCCCTGAGTACCCGCACGGGGTATTTATTCCCTGAGTACCCACACGGGGTATTTATTCCCTTAGTATCCGCACGGGGTATTTATTCCCTTAGTATCCGCACGGGGTATTTATTCCCTGAGTATCCGCACGGGGTATTTATTCCCTGAGTACCCGCACGGGGTATTTATTCCCTGAGTACCCGCACGGGGTATTTATTCCCTGAGTACCCACACGGGGTATTTATTCCCTTAGTATCCGCACAGGGTATTTATTCCCTTAGTACCCGCACGGGGTATTTATTCCCTTAGTATCCGCACGGGGTATTTATTCCCTTAGTATCCGCACGGGGTATTTATTCCCTTAGTACCCGCACGGGGTATTTATTCCCTTAGTATCCGCACGGGGTATTTATTCCCTTAGTACCCGCACGGGGTATTTATTCCCTTAGTATCCACACAGGGTATTTATTCCCTTAGTACCCGCACGGGGTATTTATTCCCTGAGTACCCACACGGGGTATTTATTCCCTTAGTATCCGCACAGGGTATTTATTCCCTTAGTACCCGCACGGGGTATTTATTCCCTTAGTATCCGCACGGGGTATTTATTCCCTTAGTATCCGCACGGGGTATTTATTCCCTTAGTACCCGCACGGGGTATTTATTCCCTTAGTATCCGCACGGGGTATTTATTCCCTTAGTACCTGCACGGGGTATTTATTCCCTTAGTATCCACACAGGGTATTTATTCCCTTAGTACCCGCACAGGGTATTTATTCCCTTAGTATCCGCACGGGGTATTTATTCCCTTAGTATCCGCACAGGGTATTTATTCCCTTAGTATCCGCACAGGGTATTTATTCCCTGAGTATCCGCACAGGGTATTTATTCCCTTAGTACCTGCACGGGGTATTTATTCCCTGAGTACCCGCACGGAGTATTTATTCCCTGAGTACCCGCACAGGGTATTTATTCCCTTAGTATCCGCACGGGGTATTTATTCCCTTAGTATCCGCACGGGGTATTTATTCCCTAAGTATCCGCACGGGGTATTTATTCCCTTAGTACCCGCACGGGGTATTTATTCCCTGAGTACCGCACAGGGTATTTATTCCCTTAGTATCCGCACAGGGTATTTATTCCCTTAGTACCCGCACGGGGTATTTATTCCCTTAGTATCCGCACAGGGTATTTATTCCCTGAGTACCCGCACGGAGTATTTATTCCCTGAGTACCCGCACAGGGTATTTATTCCCTTAGTATCCGCATGGGGTATTTATTCCCTTAGTATACGCACGGGGTATTTATTCCCTTAGTACCCGCACAGGGTATTTATTCCCTTAGTACCCGCACAGGGTATTTATTCCCTGAGTATCCGCACGGAGTATTTATTCCCTTAGTACCCGCACGGGGTATTTATTCCCTTAGTATCCGCACGGGGTATTTATTCCCTTAGTACCCGCACGGGGTATTTATTCCCTTAGTACCCGCACGGGGTATTTATTCCCTTAGTACCCGCACGGGGTATTTATTCCCTTAGTACCCGCACAGGGTATTTATTCCCTTAGTACCCGCACGGGGTATTTATTCCCTTAGTATCCGCACGGGGTATTTATTCCCTTAGTACCCGCACGGGGTATTTATTCCCTTAGTACCCGCACGGGGTATTTATTCCCTTAGTACCCGCACGGGGTATTTATTCCCTTAGTATCCGCACAGGGTATTTATTCCCTTAGTATCCGCACGGGGTATTTATTCCCTGAGTATCCGCACGGGGTATTTATTCCCTGAGTATCCGCACGGGGTATTTATTCCCTGAGTACCCGCACGGGGTATTTATTCCCTGAGTACTCGCACGGGGTATTTATTCCCTGAGTACCCACACGGAGTATTTATTCCCTTAGTACCCGCACGGGGTATTTATTCCCTTAGTATCCGCACGGGGTATTTATTCCCTTAGTATCCGCACGGGGTATTTATTCCCTTAGTACCCGCACGGGGTATTTATTCCCTTAGTACCCGCACGGGGTATTTATTCCCTTAGTACCCGCACGGGGTATTTATTCCCTTAGTATCCGCACAGGGTATTTATTCCCTTAGTACCCGCACGGGGTATTTATTCCCTTAGTATCCGCACGGGGTATTTATTCCCTTAGTACCCGCACGGGGTATTTATTCCCTTAGTATCCGCACGGGGTATTTATTCCCTTAGTACCCGCACGGGGTATTTATTCCCTTAGTATCCACACAGGGTATTTATTCCCTTAGTACCCGCACGGGGTATTTATTCCCTTAGTATCCGCACAGGGTATTTATTCCCTTAGTATCCGCACAGGGTATTTATTCCCTTAGTACCCGCACGGGGTATTTATTCCCTTAGTATCCGCACGGGGTATTTATTCCGTTAGTACCCGCACGGGGTATTTATTCCCTTAGTATCCACACAGGGTATTTATTCCCTTAGTACCCGCACGGGGTATTTATTCCCTTAGTATCCGCACGGGGTATTTATTCCCTTAGTATCCGCACAGGGTATTTATTCCCTGAGTACCCGCACAGGGTATTTATTCCCTTAGTACCCGCACAGGGTATTTATTCCCTGAGTATCCGCACGGGGTATTTATTCCCTTAGTATCCGCACAGGGTATTTATTCCCTTAGTATCCTCACAGGGTATTTATTCCCTGAGTACCCGCACAGGGTATTTATTCCCTGAGTACCCGCACAGGGTATTTATTCCCTGAGTACCCGCACAGGGTATTTATTCCCTGAGTACCCGCACAGGGTATACATTCACTGCACTGGTCCTCGTTCGTACATTTATATATGTATTCACGCTCCCCGTTATTTTTCTTACAGGCTTTAATTTGGGCGAGATTAGAAAACTATCTTTGCTTTTTGGGTTTTTGGGCTGCAAAATGCTGCTGTATTGCAGCCCAAAAACCCAAAAAGCAAAGATAGTTTTCTAATCTCGCCCAAATTAAAGCCTGTAAGAAAAATAACGGGGAGCGTTAATACATATATAAATGTACGAACGAGGACCAGTTATATTTATCATATTGCATTTTATTTCACTTATTTCACTACCTTTAGTCTTTTTCAGACTTTGAATCTTTTACATTCACTTCATTTAAGACCTCATTGGTCTCTTTCACAATAATTTAGCACCTTCTTAACACCAGGAGTGCAATCTAACATTTCAAGTAGAGAAAAGAATAGATAACATACAACATCTTTGAAAAACATACGACATATTTGATGTGAATTACGATATATATGTGCTATATGTAAGTAATATCTTCGGGCAATAAAAGTATTTTTGTGCTGAACCGGATGCGGAAGTATTATTTCTTGGTGAGAAATCATGTAAATGCTACAGCTACATGTCACCTAAAAACCGTTCTGTGAACAGCCCTCCTAATTAATGTTCACCATTAGGGATTATATCCACGGTTTATGCGCTATCTTGCTTGTGGGTATGACGGAAAAGCGTGAGCGTATTTGCGCATGGATGTAATAACCGGAATGCGGTTAAAAACGTCTCTCATAACACAAAACTCCCAAGTGTTGCGAGATATTTTTGGGGTACCCATAAAGGTTCCCCATTTGGTTTCCAGGTTACAGGCCTGAGGTATCCAAATAGTTCAATTGGGAATACGGGTGATACTCGGGAGCAAAGCCTATTGAGACATGAATGTACAGTGGGTGGATTTTCAGCTCGGATACAGTCTCCCCCGAGGGTTTGAATGAGGAGTTGTGCTCGTTGTATGAAATCTTGGAATGAAGCATTTATTTGGTATCTCGTACATTCTCCTGATCTTTGTATTTACTTTGTCTTGTTTTTTTTTCTTCCATTTTGGAGATTACATCACCACGCTGAGAGTATTTAAATATGACAGACGCACTGTGTGAATTATGCCGCTGCCGAAGCTACGAGCGAAACGCGTGTTGGGTGACTTCCACAGTGTTTGTCCGCACCTGTCCGGAGTGGCTGCGGGAATCTGCTCGTGATGGCACTGACATCGCCCTGGCATTATTACACAACGGCGGCAGCAGAAATTACTAAAGAGGTAGTACCTACAACTAATGGGGACGCCTAACCACAAGCCTCCACAAACCTTACACATATTACAGGTACATCGATGATCTGTGTATAATATGGACAGACGTGAAGAAAATCGAAAACAATTCATTCTATCCATCAATTAAACTCAAAGTCGATTATTCGGTAAAACTACTGAACTTTCTAGATACAACAGTAAAACTGAAAAATGGCAAAATACACACACATCTGTATACAAGAACCCCACAGACAGATGCAGTTACCAACCCGTACTTATTAAATACCACCCCATACTTATTAAATAAGTACGATGGTGCTATTTAATAAGCATGGGGTGGTATTTAATAAGTATGGGGTGGTATTTAATAGTACGGGGGTGGTATTTAATAAGTACGGGGGTGGTATTTAATAAGTACGGGGGTGGTGTTTAATAAGTACGGGGGTGGTGTCTAATAAGTACGGGGGTGGTGTTTAATAAGTACGGGGGTGGTGTCTAATAAGTACGGGGGTGGTGTCTAATAAGTACGGGGGTGGTGTCTAATAAGTACGGGGTGGTGTTTAATAAGTACGGGGGTGGTGTTTAATAAGTACGGGGGTGGTGTCTAATAAGTACGGGGGTGGTGTCTAATAAGTACGGGGGTGGTGTCTAATAAGTACGGGGGTGGTGTCTAATAAGTACGGGGGTGGTGTCTAATAAGTACGGGGGTGGTGTCTAATAAGTACGGGGGTGGTGTCTAATAAGTACGGGGGTGGTGTCTAATAAGTACGGGGGTGGTGTCTAATAAGTACGGGGGTGGTGTCTAATAAGTACGGGGGTGGTGTCTGATGGTTTTAAAAACCAGTAGCCCGCTCTACATGGGAGAAGGAGAAACGTAGTGTCGGTTATTGCTTTTGATGTGGGTGAGGCTGGTTAGAATCCCAGCACCAGATGTGTCCAAAAACATTAGATTGTAAGCTCTGCAGGGCAGGGATGGCTAGTAAGTAGTTACCTGGATCATTGGAGGGCGGTGCATGGGAGGCTGGGTAGGGGTGCATGGCAGGCTGGGTAGGGGAGCACGGGATGCTGGGTAGAGATGCATGGGAGGCAGGGTAGGGGTGCACGGGATACTGGGTAGGGGTGCACGGGATGCTGGGTAGGGGTGCACGGGAGGCTGGGTAGGGGTGCATGGGAGGCTGGGTAGGGGTGCACGGGAGGCTGGGTAGGGGTGCATGGGAGGCTGGGTAGGGGTGCATGGGAGGCTGGGTAGGGGTGCATGGGAGGCTGGGTAGAGGTGCATGGGAGGCTGTGTAGGGGTGCATGGGAGGCTGGGAAGGGGTGCATGGGAGGCTGGGAAGGGGTGCACGGGAGGCTGGGTAGGGGTGCACGGGAGGCTGGGTAGGGGTGCACGGGAGGCTGGGTAGGGGTGCACGGGAGGCTGGGTAGGGGTGCATGGGAGGCTGGGTAGAGGTGCATGGGAGGCTGTGTAGGGGTGCATGGGAGGCTGGGAAGGGGTGCATGGGAGGCTGGGAAGGGGTGCATGGGAGGCTGGGTAGGGGTGCCTGGGAAGCTGGGTAGGGGTGCATGGGAAGCTGGGTAGGGGTGCATGGGAGGCTGGGTAGGGGTGCATGGGAGGCTGGGTAGGGTGTATGGGAGGCTGGGTAGTGGTGTGTGACGGTGAGGGGTACCCAGGCCATTAATAAAGGTATTATGCCCGGCTGGGTGCCCCTGAGCCATATGGGGGAATTGGGTTTGTCAGCTCTGCAGCCCAGTAATGGCATGTAAGTGCATTGGTAATAAAGATGTATGTGTATTTTTACTGTTCCAGGAGTGCCAACCAGCGGAGAGGTGCAGGGCGTGAGTTTCAGGGGTGATTTTACAGTAAAATGTTGTCAGGGTGTGTTTAGGTAGAAGGGGGCCAGTGTTGTGGGTTACCCCAAAACATGTACCCGGGAGTTCCCCCAGAAATCTGAGGACATGAGGAACACAGACCACCGGATAAAATCCTCCCTAGAAAGCAGTTAGTGACTCACCGCCAAATCTCCCTGCTTCAGCACAGACCAGAACAGTTAGACTGGGCAGAGAATTGAATTACATTCAAAGGTCCCCTGTATATGCCCCCCCAAAAAAACAGAACAAAGGGGGGGGAGGGGTCAATGTATCATATGGCAAGGTTTCTCTGTATAAGTGGAAAAGAAAATGGTTTTAAAAGTCCCCATGGTTTATATTTTTATTAAAGTAAGATTCAGAGGAAGGCATTCAGTATGAATAAAAATCCATTTGCATGGGAAACATTGGCTACTCGCCCTCTAAGCTTCATAGGCAATCCAGGATATGGAGGTGTTAACCATTTATTAGCTGGGGGGGGGATTTCAACAAGCCATCCTGTCAAATGGCTGCTCTGCCCACACTGACCGGCGCCAGGTAGAGGGGACTGGCCTCATATCCTAAGCGGCCAAGGTGCACAGTTGGCACATGCCCAGAGCAGACTGAGAGGCCCCTCTGCCAGGTTTGCAAAGTATTGGCAACTCTGTGATAGGGGGAAG
Source organism: Ascaphus truei (assembly GCF_040206685.1). Taxonomy (NCBI): domain Eukaryota; kingdom Metazoa; phylum Chordata; class Amphibia; order Anura; family Ascaphidae; genus Ascaphus; species Ascaphus truei. Next base: position 98,871 of record NW_027456858.1, read on the forward strand.
GAATTATTCCCATGGAGCAGATTGGCTGCACGGGTTAAGTATAGGACTGTTTAGTGCATAAGAAACCCTGCAGCCAATCGGGAAGCAGTTCCATCGTGTAACAAGATTCATCATGCAGTGAACGATTCATCCTGTAACCAGACTTAACAGCGTAACTAGTAAGTGTATTTCCGTTGTAATTGTAAATCAAGCTGTGTATGTTCATTGTGTAAATAAATCACAATTTATTTTATCTCTTGTTTTGCTCAATCAAAGGATCCGGGCATTTTGGTGTTAAAAGTTCTGATTTCCCATGACAGGGTGCATGGGATTCTGGGTAGGGATGCATGGGATTGTGGTTAGGGATGCATGGGATGCTGGGTATAGATGCATGGGAGGCTGGGTAGAGATGCATGTGAGGCTGGGTAGGGGAGCACGGGATGCTGGGTAGGGGTGCACGGGATGCTGGGTAGAGATGCATGGGAGGCAGGGTAGGGGTGCACGGGAGGCTGGGTAGGGGTGCACGGGAGGCTGGGTAGGGGTGCACGGGATACTGGGTAGGGGTGCATGGGAGGCTGGGTAGGGGTGCATGGGAGGCTTGGTAGGGGTACATGGGAGGCTGGGTAGGGGTGCATGGGAGGCTGGGTAGGGGTGCATGGGAGGCTGGGTAGGGGTGCATGGGAAGCTGGGTAGGGGTGCATGGGAAGCTGGGTAGGGGTGCATGGGAGGCTGGGTAGGGGTGCATGGGAGGCTGGGTAGGGTGTATGGGAGGCTGGGTAGTGGTGTGTGACGGTGAGGGGTACCCAGGCCATTAATAAAGGTATTATGCCCGGCTGGGTGCCCCTGAGCCATATGGGGGAATTGGGTTTGTCAGCTCTGCAGCCCAGTAATGGCATGTAAGTGCATTGGTAATAAAGATGTATGTGTATTTTTACTGTTCCAGGAGAGCCAACCAGCGGAGAGGTGCAGGGCGTGAGTTTCAGGGGTGATTTTACAGTAAAATGTTGTCAGGGTGTGTTTAGGTAGAAGGGGGCCAGTGTTGTGGGTTACCCCAAAACATGTACCCGGGAGTTCCCCCAGAAATCTGAGGACATGAGGAACACAGACCACCAGATAAAATCCTCCCTAGAAAGCAGTTAGTGACTCACCGCCAAATCTCCCTGCTTCAGCACAGACCAGAACAGTTAGACTGGGCAGAGAATTGAATTACATTCAAAGGTCCCCGGTATATGCCCCCCAAAAAAAACAGAACAAAGGGGGGGGGAGGGGTCAATGTATCATATGGCAAGGTTTCTCTGTATAAGTGGAAAAGAAAATGGTTTTAAAAGTCCCCATGGTTTATATTTTTATTAAAGTAAGATTCAGAGGAAGGCATTCAGTATGAATAAAAATCCATTTGCATGGGAAACAGGGGCTACTCGCCCTCTAAGCTTCATAGGCAATCCAGGATATGGAGGTGTTAACCATTTATTAGCTGGGGGGGGGATTTCAACAAGCCATCCTGTCAAATGGCTGCTCTGCCCACACTGACCGGCGCCAGGTAGAGGGGACTGGCCTCATATCCTAAGCGGCCAAGGTGCACAGTTGGCACATGCCCAGAGCAGACTGAGAGGCCCCTCTGCCAGGTTTGCAAAGTATTGGCAACTCTGTGATAGGGGGAAGGAATTATTCCCATGGAGCAGATTGGCTGCACGGGTTAAGTATAGGACTGTTTAGTGCATAAGAAACCCTGCAGCCAATCGGGAAGCAGTTCCATCGTGTAACAAGATTCATCATGCAGTGAACGATTCATCCTGTAACCAGACTTAACAGCGTAACTAGTAAGTGTATTTCCGTTGTAATTGTAAATCAAGCTGTGTATGTTCATTGTGTAAATAAATCACAATTTATTTTATCTCTTGTTTTGCTCAATCAAAGGATCCGGGCATTTTGGTGTTAAAAGTTCTGATTTCCCATGACAGGGTGCATGGGATTCTGGGTAGGGATGCATGGGATTGTGGTTAGGGATGCATGGGATGCTGGGTATAGATGCATGGGAGGCTGGGTAGAGATGCATGTGAGGCTGGGTAGAGATGCATGGGATGCTGGGTAGGGGAGCATGGGATGCTGAGTAGGGGAGCACGGGATGCTGGGTAGAGAAGCATGGGATGCTGGGTAGAGGAGCATGGGATGCTGGGTAGAGATACATGGGAGGCAGGGTAGAGATGCATGGGATGCTGGGTAGGGGAGCATGGGATGCTGGGTAGGGATGCACGGGATGCTGGGTAGGGATGCACGGGAGGCTGGGTAGGGATGCACGGGAGGCTGGGTAGGGATGCATGGGAGGCTGGGTAGGGATGCACGGGAGGCTGGGTAGGGATGCACGGGAGGCTGGGTAGGGATGCATGGGAGGCTGGGTAGAGGTGCACAGGATCCTGGGTAGGAATGCACGGGATGCTGGGTAGAGATGCATGGGATGCTGGGTAGGGGAGCATGGGATGCTGGGTAGAGATGCACGAGATGCTGGGTAGGGATGCACGGGATGCTGGGTAGGGATGCACGGGATGCTGGGTAGAGGGTTCATCGGGTTCTGGGAAGAGGGTGCATGGGATGCTGGGTACAGGGTGTTTGAGATGCTGCATACGGGGCACACGGGAAAGCTGGGTACGGGGCGAGCGTGGAGGCTGGGTATGGAATTGGGTGGCCAGTGTTGGGTGCTATGTGATGGGCGCTAGTTGCTGTGCGTTAAGTGCCGGGTTGGCAGTTTGGATGCTAGATGCATGGATAGTGTTGGTTACTGTGTGCTTGGTGTTAGGTGCAGTGATAGTGTTGGGTGCAGAATGTTGGATGCTGTGTGTTGCGTGCAGTGATAGTGTTGGGTGCTGTGTGTTGGGTGGAGTGTTAGTGTTGGGTGCTGTGTGTTGGGTGCTGTGATATTGTTGGGTGCTGTGTGTTGGGTGCTGTGATAGTGTTGGGTGCTGTGTGTTGGGTGTTGTGATAGTGTTGGGTGCTGTGTGTTGGGTGCAGTGATAGTGCTGGGTGCAGTGATAGTGTTGGGTGCAGTGATAGAGTTGGGTGCAGAGATAGTGTTGGGTGCTGTGATGGTGTTGGGTGCAGTGATGGTGTTGGGTGCAGTGATGGTGTTGGGTGCAGTGATGGTGTTGGGTGCAGTGATGGTGTTGGGTGCAGTGATGGTGTTGGGTGCAGTGATAGTGTTGGGTGCAGTGATGGTGTTGGGTGCAGTGATGGTGTTGGGTGCAGTGATGGTGTTGGGTGCAGTGATGGTGTTGGGTGCAGTGATGGTGTTGGGTGCAGTGATGGTGTTGGGTGCAGTGATGGTGTTGGGTGCAGTGATGGTGTTGGGTGCAGTGATGGTGTTGGGTGCAGTGATGGTGTTGGGTGCAGTGATGGTGCTGGGTGCAGTGATGGTGTTGGGTGCAGTGATGGTGTTGGGTGCAGTGATGGTGTTGGGTGCAGTGATGGTGTTGGGTGCAGTGATGGTGTTGGGTGCAGTGATGGTGTTGGGTGCAGTGATGGTGTTGAGTGCAGTGATGGTGTTGGGTGCAGTGATGGTGTTGGGTGTTGGGTGCTGTGGTTGGGTGCTGTGTGTTGGGTGCAGTGATGGTGTTGGGTGCAGTGATGGTGTTGGGTGCAGTGATGGTGTTGGGTGCAGTGATGGTGTTGGTTGCTGTGATGGTGTTGGGTGCAGTGATGGTGTTGGGTGCAGTGATGGTGTTGGGTGCAGTGATGGTGTTGGGTGCTGTGGTTGGGTGCTGTGTGTTGGGTGCAGTGATGGTGTTGGGTGCAGTGATGGTGTTGGGTGCAGTGATGGTGTTGGGTGCAGTGATGGTGTTGGGTGCAGTGATGGTGTTGGGTGCTGTGGTTGGGTGCTGTGTGTTGGGTGCAGTGATGGTGTTGGGTGCAGTGATGGTGTTGGGTGCAGTGATGGTGTTGGGTGCAGTGATGGTGTTGGGTGCAGTGATGGTGTTGGTTGCTGTGATGGTGTTGGGTGCAGTGATGGTGTTGGGTGCAGTGATGGTGTTGGGTGCAGTGATGGTGTTGGGTGCAGTGATGGTGTTGGGTGCAGTGATGGTGTTGGGTGCAGTGATGGTGTTACATAGTTAAATAGTTACATAGTAGATGAGGTTGAAAAAAGACGTACGTCCATCAAGTTCAACCTATGCTAAATTTAGACAACAGATACTTTATCCGATATCTATACTTACTTATTGATCCAGAGGAAGGCAAACAAAAAACCCCATTAAGGGGAAAAATGAATTCCTTCCTGACTACAAGAATTGGCAATCGGATGAATCCCTGGATCAACATCCTTCCCATGTATACTTATTTGGTATATCCCTGTATACCTTTCCCATCTAAAAAGATGTCCAACCTTTTTTTGAACAAATCTATTGTATCTGCCATCACAGTCTCCATGGGTAATGCATTCCACATTTTAACTGCCCTTACTGTAAAGAACCCTTTCCTTTGTTGCTGGTGAAATTTCCTTTCCTCCAACCTTAAGGGATGGCCCCGAGTCCTTTGTACTACCCGTGGGATGAATAGTTCTTTTGAAAGCTCCTTGTATTGTCCCTGAATATATTTGTATATAGTTATCATATCCCCTCTTAGACGCCGCTTTTCTAATGTAAATAAATCTAATTTAGCTAGCCTCTCCTCATAAGTTAGAATGTCCATCCCCTTTATTAATTTGGTGACTCTTCTCTACACTCTCTCTAGTTCCATAATGTCTTTTCATAGGATTGGTGCCCAAAATTGTACTCCATATTCAAGGTGTTGTCTTACTAATGCTTTGTAAAGGGGCATAATTATGTTTACTTCCCTTCCATCCATTGCCCGTTTGATGCAAGATAAGATCTTGTTTGCCTTTGCAGCTACTGTATGACATTGGGCACTATTGCTAAGCCTGCTGTCTACAAGCACTCCTAAATCCTTCTCCATCAAGGATTCCCCCAATATATCTCCATTTAATTTGTAAGTCGCCTTTTTATTCTTGCATCCCAAATGCATAACCTTACATTTATCTGTATTAAACCTCATTTGCCATTAACCTGCCCACGTTTCCAGTCTCTCCAAGTCCTTCTGAAGAGAAATTACATCCTGCTCTGATTCTATTACCTTACACAATTTAGTATCATCAGCAAAGATGGAGACTTTACTCTCAATCCCAACCTCAAGGTCATTAATAAACAAGTTAAAAAGCAGGGGTCCCAGTACCGATCCTTGAGGTACTCCACTCACGACTTTAGCCCAACCTGAAAAAGTTCCATTTATGACAATTCTCTGTTGTCTGTCCTTTAACCAGTTTTCAATCCAGGTGCATATATTATTACTGAGTCCAATTTTCTTTATTTTGTACACCAACCTCTTGTGTGAAACCGTATCAAAAGCCTTTGCAAAATCTAAGTAGACCACATCAACTGCATTACCCTGGTCTAAATTCCTACTTACCTCCTCAAAGAAACAAATAAGGTTAGTTTGGCAAGATCTATCCTACATAAATCCATGCTGACTATTACTAATAATTTTGTTTTCCATTAGGTATTCCTGAATATTATCCCGTATTAAACCTTCAAGTAGTTTCCCTACTATTGAAGTCAGGCTTACAGGTCTGTAATTCCCCGGGTGTGATCTAGCTCCCTTTTTAAATATAGGCACCACATCTGCTTTACGCCAATCTTGTGGTACTGAGCCTGTGGAAATGGAGTCCTTGAATATTAAATATAATGGTTTTGCTATTACTGAGCTTAATTCCTTGAGAACTCTTGGATGTATGCCATCGGGGCCAGGTGCCTTATTTACTTTAATTTTATCAAGTCGCTTATGAACTTCTTCCTCAGTTAACCAATTGGTCATTAATATGGAGGTTGTGGCTTCCTCCTGCGGCACTACTATTGAACTTGATTCTTCCCTGGTAAACACAGAGGCAAAGAATTTGTTTAATACCTCTGCTTTTTCCTTATCTCCAATAATCTTCTTGCCCATCTCACACTGAAAGGGTCCTATATTTTCTGTTCTCATTTTTTTGTTATTAAGGTACTTAAAGAACTTTTTAGGGTTGACCTTATTTTCTATTGCAATCTTTTTTCATTATCCATTTTTGCTAATTTAATTGCCCTTTTGCAATTTGTGTTACATTCCTTATAATTCTGATACGATGTCTCTGTCCCTTCTGATTTAAATAATCTAAACGCCTTCCTCTTCTTGTCCATTTCCTCCCCTACCTGTTTATTTACCCACATTGGTTTTGACTTATTTCTTTTATACTTATTACCCAAGGATATACACTGATAAGTGTGCTTTTCTAACAATGTTTTAAAGACTGTCCATTTATCTTCTACATTTTTCCCTGCAAAAACATCATCCCAGTGTATTACTACTAGATTAGACCTCAGTTTATTAAAATCTGCCTTTCTAAAGTTTAAAGTCTTTGTTGAACCCAAGTAATCTGTTTTTTGATAATTTATTTCAAATGAGACCATGTTATGATCACTTTTACCCAAATGTTCCAGGACTTGAATATTTGTTATTACTTCTACATTGTTTGATATGACCAAATCCAGTATTGCCCCTCTCCTGGTTGGTTCCTCAATAATTTGGGTCATATAATTATCTTTAAGCACCCCCAAGTTTTGGGTGCAGTGATGGTGTTGGGTGCTGTGTGTTGGGTGCAGTGATGGTGTTGGGTGTTGGGGGCTATGATAGTGTTGGGTGCTGTGTGTTGGGTGCAGTGATGGTTTTGGGTGCTGTGATGGTGTTGGGTGCAGTGATGGTGTTGGGTGCAGTGATGGTGTTGGGTGCAGTGATGGTGTTGGGTGCAGTGATGGTGTTGGGTGCTGTGATGGTGTTGGGTGCTGTGATGGTGTTGGGTGCTGTGATGGTGTTGGGTGCTGTGATGGTGTTGGGTGCTGTGATGGTGTTGGGTACTGTGTGTTGGGTGCAGTGATGGTGTTGGGTGCAGTGATGGTGTTGGGTGCAGTGATGGTGTTGGGTGCAGTGATGGTGTTGGGTGCAGTGATGGTGTTGGGTGCTGTGTGTTGGGTGCAGTGATGGTGTTGGGTGCTGTGTGTTGGGTGCAGTGATGGTGTTGGGTGCTGTGTGTTGGGTGCAGTGATGGTGTTGGGTGCTGTGTGTTGGGTGCAGTGATGGTGTTGGGTGCTGTGTGTTGGGTGCAGTGATGGTGTTGGGTGCTGTGTGTTGGGTGCAGTGATGGTGTTGGGTGCTGTGTGTTGGGTGCAGTGATGGTGTTGGGTGCTGTGTGTTGGGTGCAGTGATGGTGTTGGGTGCTGTGTGTTGGGTGCAGTGATGGTGTTGGGTGCTGTGTGTTGGGTGCAGTGATGGTGTTGGGTGCTGTGTGTTGAGTGCAGTGATGGTGTTGGGTGCTGTGTGTTGGGTGCAGTGATGGTGTTGGGTGCTGTGTGTTGGGTGCTGTGTGTTGGGTGCAGTGATGGTGTTGGGTGCTGTCTCCCCCCCTCTCACCTCTTGATCCGGAGGCCGCTCCCGGTTCGGTTCTGTTCCACCAGCCGCCGAGTCTCCGAGCCAGCACCGGGCTCCATCCCGCTCCTCTCTCCGGCACCGGCTGTCTGCGGACACTTTGTAGCCTGCCCGGGACACGTGCACACAGCGCCCCCCACCCGGGACTCAGCGGGATCACCCCCCACCCGGGACTAAGCGGGATCACCCCCCAACCGGGACTGCCCCCCACCCGGGACTCACCGGGATCACCCGGGACTCAGCGGGATCTCCCCCCACCCGGGACTCAGCGGGATCTCCCCCCAACCGGGACTCACCGGGATCACCCCCCACCCGGGACACAACGGGACTGCCCCCCACCCGGGACACACCGGGATCACCCCCCACCCGGGACTCACCGGGATCACCCCCCCCCCCCCCCACCACCCGGGACACACCGGGATCACCCCCCACCCGGGACACACCGGGATCACCCCCCCCCAACCGGGACTGCCCCCCAACCGGGACACAACGGGATCACCCCCCACCCGCGACACAACGGGACTGCCCCCCAACCGGGACACACCGGGATTACCCCCCACCCGCGACACAACGGGACTGCCCCCCACCCAGAACTCAGCGGGATCGCCCCCCACCCGCGACAAACCGGGAGTCACCGGGCTCGGCTCCCACACCCCTCTCCTCTGGATGTCTCCGGTGATATCCGCCCGGGTGTCTGAGGGTGACCCGGTGCTGTCCTGGCTCTCAGTGTAGACGCTAATGGAAGTGATTGCTTCGCTTTGTGCCGCAGTCTGATGACACAATCCGAGAGGTGAGCGGGTCCCCAACCTCACTGCCTGTCCCCAACCTCACTGCCTGTCCCCTGTCCCCAACCTCACTGCCTGTCCCCAACCTCACTGCCTGTCCCCTGTCCCCAACCTCACTGCCTGTCCCCAACCTCACTGCCTGTCCCCTGTCCCCAACCTCACTGCCTGTCCCCTGTCCCCAACCTCACTGCCTGTCCCCTGTCCCCAACCTCACTGCCTGTCCCCAACCTCACTGCCTGTCCCCTGTCCCCAACCTCACTGCCTGTCCCCAACCTCACTGCCTGTCCCCAACCTCACTGCCTGTCCCCAACCTCACTGCCTGTCCCCTGTCCCCAACCTCACTGCCTGTCCCCTGTCCCCAACCTCACTGCCTGTCCCCTGTCCCCAACCTTACTGCCTGTCCCCTGTCCCCAACCTCACTGCCTGTCCCCTGTCCCCAACCTCACTGCCTGTCCCCAACCTCACTGCCTGTCCCCTGTCCCCAACATCACTGCCTGTCCCCAACCTCACTGCCTGTCCCCTGTCCCCAACCTCACTGCCTGTCCCCTGTCCTTAACCTCACTGCCCGTCCCCCTGTCACCAACCTCACTGTCTGTCCCCCTGTCCCCAACCTCACTGCCTGTCCCCCTGTCCCCACCCTCACTGCCTGTCCCCATCCTCACTGCTTGTCCCCCTGTCCTCAACCTCACTGCCTGTCCCCCGGTCCCCAACCTCACTGCCTGTCCCCCTGTCCCCAACCTCACTGCCTGACCCCTGTCCCCAACCTCACTGCCTGTCCCCAACCTCACTGCCTGTCCCCTGTCCCCAACCTCACTGCCTGTCCCCCTGCCCCCAACCTCACTGCCCGTCCCCCATGTCCCCAACCTCACTGCCTGTCCCCCTGTCCCCAACCTCACTGCCTGTCCCCCTGTCCCCAACCTCACTGCCTGTCCCCCTGTCCCCAAACTCACTGCCTGTCCCTCTGCCCCCAACCTCACTGCCTGTCCCCCTCTCCCCAACCTTAACTGACTGTCCCCCTGTCCCCAAACTCACTGCCTGTCCCCCTGTCCCCAACCTCACTGCCTGTCCCCCTGTCCCCAACCTCACTGGCTGTCCCCCTGTCCCCAACCTCACTGGCTGTCCCCCTGAACCCCAACCTCACTGCCTGTCCCCCTGTCCCCAACCTCACTGCCTGTCCCCTGTCCCCAACCTCACTGCCTGTCCCCCTGTCCCCAACCTCACTGCCTGTCCCCCTGTCCCCAACCTCACTGCCCGTCCCTCCTGTCCCCAACCTCACTGCCCGTCCCCCTGTCCCCAACCTCACTGCCTGTCCCCCTGTCCCCAAACTCACTGCCTGCCCCCTGCCCCCAACCTCACTGCCTGTCCCCCTCTCCCCAACCTCACTGCATGTCCCCCTGTCCCCAAACTCACTGCCTGTCCCCCTATCCCCAACCTCACTGCCTGTCCCCACCCTCACTGCTTGTCCCCCTGTCCCCAACCTCACTGACTGTCCCCCTGTCCCCAACCTCACTGCCTGTCCCCCTGTCCCCAACCTCACTGCCTGTCCCCCTGTCCCCAACCTCACTGCCTGTCCCCAACCTCACTGCCTGTCCCCAACCTCACTGCCTGTCCCCTGTCCCCAACCTCACTGCCTGTCCCCCTGTCCCCAAACTCACTGCCTGTCCCCCTGTCCGCAACCTCACTGCCTGTCCCCTGTCCCCAACCTCACTGCCTGCCCCCCTGTCCCCAAACTCACTGCCTGTCCCCCTGTCACCAACCTCACAGCCTGTCTCCCTGTCCCCAACCTCACTGCCTGTCCCTCTGTCCCCAACCTCACTGCCTGTCCCCCTGTCCCCAACCTCACTGCCTGTCCCCCTGTCCCCAACCTCACTGCCTGTCCCCTGTCACCAACCTCACTGCCTGTCCCCCTGTCCCCAACCTCACTGCCTGTCCACTGTCCGCAACCTCACTGCCTGCTCCCTGTCCCCAACCTCACTGTCTGCCCCCAGCCTCACTGCCTGTCCCCAACCTCACTCCCTGTCCCCAACCTCACTCCCTGTCCCCCTGTCCCCAACCTCACTGCCTGCTCCCTGTCCCCAACCTCACTGCCTGTCCCTAGCCTCACTGCCTGTTCCCCTGTTCCTAACATCACTGCCTGTCCCCAACCTCACTGCCTGTCCCCCTGTCCCCAACATCACTGCCTGTCCCCCTGTCCCCAACCTCACTGCCTGTCCCCCTGTCCCCAACCTCACTGCCTGTCCCCCTGTCCCTAACCTCACTGCCTGTCCCCCTGTCCCCAACCTCACTGCCTGTCCCCCTGTCCTCAACCTCACTACCTGCTTCCTGTCCCCAACCTCACTGCCTGTCCCCCTGTCCCCAACCTCACTGCCTGTCCCCAACCTCACTGCCTGTCCCCTGTCCCCAACCTCACTGCCTGTCCCCAACCTCACTGCCTGTCCCCTGTCCCCAACCTCACTGCCTGTCCCCAACCTCACTGCCTGTCCCCTGTCCCCAACCTCACTGCCTGTCCCCTGTCCCCAACCTCACTGCCTGTCCCCTGTCCCCAACCTTACTGCCTGTCCCCTGTCCCCAACCTCACTGCCTGTCCCCTGTCCCCAACCTCACTGCCTGTCCCCAACCTCACTGCCTGTCCCCTGTCCCCAACCTCACTGCCTGTCCCCAACCTCACTGCCTGTCCCCTGTCCCCAACCTCACTGCCTGTCCCCAACCTCACTGCCTGTCCCCTGTCCCCAACCTCACTGCCTGTCCCAAACCTCACTGCCTGTCCCCTGTCCCCAACCTCACTGCCTGTCCCCAACCTCACTGCCTGTCCCCTGTCCCCAACCTCACTGCCTGTCCCCAACCTCACTGCCTGTCCCCTGTCCCCAACCTCACTGCCTGTCCCCAACCTCACTGCCTGTCCCCTGTCCCCAACCTCACTGCCTGTCCCCTGTCCCCAACCTCACTCCCTGTCCCCAACCTCACTGCCTGTCCCCTGTCCCCAACCTCACTGCCTGTCCCCAACCTCACTGCCTGTCCCCAACCTCACTGCCTGTCCCCTGTCCCCAACCTCACTGCCTGTCCCTAACCTCACTGCCCGTCCCCCCTGTCACCAACATCACTGTCTGTCCCCCTGTCCCCAACCTCACTGCCTGTCCCCCTGTCCCCACCCTCACTGCCTGTCCCCATCCTCACCACCTGTCCCCAGGTCCCCAACCTCACTGCCTGTCCCCCTGTCCCCAACCGCACTGCCTGTCCCCTGTCCCCAACATCACTGCCTGTCCCCAACCTCACTGCCTGTCCCCTGTCCCCAACCTCACTGCCTGTCCCCTGTCCTTAACCTCACTGCCCGTCCCCCTGTCACCAACCTCACTGTCTGTCCCCCTGTCCCCACCCTCACTGCCTGTCCCTATCCTCACTGCTTGTCCCCCTGTACTCAACCTCACTGCCTGTCCCCCGGTCCCCAACCTCACTGCCTGTCCCCCTGTCCCCAACCTCACTGCCTGTCCCCTGTCCCCAACCTCACTGCCTGTCCCCAACCTCACTGCCTGTCCCCTGTCCCCAACCTCACTGCCTGTCCCCCTGCCCCCAACCTCACTGCCCGTCCCCCATGTCCCCAACCTCACTGCCTGTCCCTCTGTCCCCAACCTCACTGCCTGTCCCCCTGTCCCCAACCTCACTGCCTGTCCCCCTGTCCCCAAACTCACTGCCTGTCCCTCTGCCCCCAACCTCACTGCCTGTCCCCCTCTCCCCAACCTCACTGGCTGTCCCCCTGTCCCCAACCTCACTGGCTGTCCCCCTGTCCCCAACCTCACTGGCTGTCCCCCTGAACCCCAACCTCACTGCCTGTCCCCCTGTCCCCAACCTCACTGCCTGTCCCCTGTCCCCAACCTCACTGCCTGTCCCCCTGTCCCCAACCTCACTGCCTGTCCCCCTGTCCCCAACCTCACTGCCCCGTCCCCCCTGTCCCCAACCTCACTGCCCGTCCCCCTGTCCCCAACCTCACTGCCTGTCCCCCTGTCCCCAAACTCACTGCCTGTCCCCCTGCCCCCAACCTCACTGCCTGTCCCCCTCTCCCCAACCTCACTGCATGTCCCCCTGTCCCCAAACTCACTGCCTGTCCCCCTATCCCCAACCTCACTGCCTGTCCCCACCCTCACTGCTTGTCCCCCTGTCCCCAACCTCACTGACTGTCCCCCTGTCCCCAACCTCACTGCCTGTCCCCCTGTCCCCAACCTCACTGCCTGTCCCCCTGTCACCAACCTCACTGCCTGTCCCCAACCTCACTGCCTGTCCCCAACCTCACTGCCTGTCCCCTGTCCCCAACCTCACTGCCTGTCCCCCTGTCCCCAAACTCACTGCCTGTCCCCCTGTCCGCAACCTCACTGCCTGTCCCCTGTCCCCAACCTCACTGCCTGCCCCCCTGTCCCCAAACTCACTGCCTGTCCCCCTGTCACCAACCTCACAGCCTGTCTCCCTGTCCCCAACCTCACTGCCTGTCCCTCTGTCCCCAACCTCACTGCCTGTCCCCCTGTCCCCAACCTCACTGCCTGTCCCCTGTCACCAACCTCACTGCCTGTCCCCCTGTCCCCAACCTCACTGCCTGTCCACTGTCCGCAACCTCACTGCCTGCTCCCTGTCCCCAACCTCACTGCCTGTCCCTAGCCTCACTGCCTGTTCCCCTGTTCCTAACTTCACTGCCTGTCCCCAACCTCACTGCCTGTCCCCCTGTCCCCAACATCACTGCCTGTCCCCCTGTCCCCAACCTCACTGCCTGTCCCCCTGTCCCCAACCTCACTGCCTGTCCCCCTGTCCCTAACCTCACTGCCTGTCCCCCTGTCCCCAACCTCACTGCCTGTCCCCCTGTCCTCAACCTCACTACCTGCTCCCTGTCCCCAACCTCACTGCATGTCCCCCTGTCCCCAACCTCACTGCCTGTCCCCACCCTCACTGCCTGTCCCCCGGTCCCCAACCTCATTGCCTGTCCCCCTGTCCCCAACCTCACTGCCTGTCCCCCTGTCCCCATCCTCACTGCCTGTCCCCATCCTCACTGCCTGTCCCCCTCCTCACTGCTTGTCCCCTGTCCCCAACCTCACTGGCTGTCCCCCTGTCCCCAACTTCACTGCCTGTCCCCAAACTCACTGCTTGTCCCCCTGTCCCCAACCTCACTGCCTGTCCACCTGTCCCCATACTCACTGCCTGTCCCCCTGTCCCCAACCTCACTGCCTGTCCCCCTGTCCCCACCCTCACTGCCTGTCCCCATCCTCACTGCCTGTCCCCAACCTCACTGCCTGTCCCCATCCTCACTGCTTGTCCCCCTGTCCCTAACCTCACTGCCCGTCCCCCTGTCCCCAACCTCACTGCCTGTCCCCCTGTCCCCATCCTCACTGCTTGTCACCCTGTCCCTAACCTCACTGCCTGTCCCCCTGTCCCCAACCTCACTGCTTGTCCCCGTGTCCCCAACCTCACTGCCTGTCCCCCTGTCCCCAACCTCACTGCTTGTCCCCCTGTACCCAACATCACTGCCTGTCCCCCTGTCCCCAACCTCACTGCCTGTCCCCCTGTCCCCAACCTCACTGCCTGTCCCCCTGTACCCAACCTCACTGCCTGTCCCCAACCTCACTGTCTGTCCCCCTGTCCCCAACCTCACTGCCTGTCCCTAACCTCACTACCTGTCCCCAACCTCACTGCCTGTCCCCCTGTCCCCAACCTCACTGCCTGTCCCCCTGTCCCCATCCTCACTGCTTGTCCCCCTGTCCCCAACCTCACTGCCTGTCCCCTGGTCCCCAACCTCACTACCTGTCCCCCTGTCCCCAACCTCACTGCCTGTCCCCCTGTCCCCACCCTCACTGCCTGTCCCCCTGTCCCCAACCTCACTGCTTGTCCCCCGGTCCCCACCCTCACTGCTTGTCCCCCTGTCCCCAACCTCACTGCCTGTCCCCCTGTCCCCAACCTCACTGCTTGTCCGCCTGTACCCAACCTCACTGCTTGCCCCCCTGTCCCCAACCTCATTCCCTGTCCCCCTGTCCCCAACCTCACTGCCTGTCCACCTGTCCCCAACCTCACTGCCTGTCCCCCTCTCCCCAACCTCACTGCCTGTCCCCAACCTCACTGCTTGTCCACCTGTCCCCAACCTCACTGCCTGTCCCCAACCTCACTGCCTGTCCACCTGTCCCCAACCTCACTGCCTGTCCCTAGCCTCACTGCCTGTTCCCCTGTTCCTAACTTCACTGCCTGTCCCCAACCTCACTGCCTGTCCCCCTGTCCCCAACATCACTGCCTGTCCCCCTGTCCCCAACCTCACTGCCTGTCCCCCTGTCCCCAACCTCACTGCCTGTCCCCCTGTCCCTAACCTCACTGCCTGTCCCCCTGTCCCCAACCTCACTGCCTGTCCCCCTGTCCTCAACCTCACTGCCTGTCCCCATCCTCACTGCCTGTCCCCCTGTCCCCATCCTCACTGCTTGTCCCCTGTCCCCAACCTCACTGGCTGTCCCCCTGTCCCCAACTTCACTGCCTGTCCCCAAACTCACTGCTTGTCCCCCTGTCCCCAACCTCACTGCCTGTCCACCTGTCCCCATCCTCACTGCCTGTCCCCCTGTCCCCAACCTCACTGCCTGTCCCTCTGCCCCCAACCTCACTGCCTGTCCCCCTCTCCCCAACCTTAACTGCCTGTCCCCCTGTCCCCAAACTCACTGCCTGTCCCCCTGTCCCCAACCTCACTGCCTGTCCCCCTGTCCCCAACCTCACTGGCTGTCCCCCTGTCCCCAACCTCACTGGCTGTCCCCCTGAACCCCAACCTCACTGCCTGTCCCCCTGTCCCCAACCTCACTGCCTGTCCCCTGTCCCCAACCTCACTGCCTGTCCCCCTGTCCCCAACCTCACTGCCTGTCCCCCTGTCCCCAACCTCACTGCCCCGTCCCCCCTGTCCCCAACCTCACTGCCCGTCCCCCTGTCCCCAACCTCACTGCCTGTCCCCCTGTCCCCAAACTCACTGCCTGTCCCCCTGCCCCCATCCTCACTGCCTGTCCCCCTCTCCCCAACCTCACTGCATGTCCCCCTGTCCCCAAACTCACTGCCTGTCCCCCTATCCCCAACCTCACTGCCTGTCCCCACCCTCACTGCTTGTCCCCCTGTCCCCAACCTCACTGACTGTCCCCCTGTCCCCAACCTCACTGCCTGTCCCCCTGTCCCCAACCTCACTGCCTGTCCCCCTGTCCCCAACCTCACTGCCTGTCCCCAACCTCACTGCCTGTCCCCAACCTCACTGCCTGTCCCCTGTCCCCAACCTCACTGCCTGTCCCCCTGTCCCCAAACTCACTGCCTGTCCCCCTGTCCGCAACCTCACTGCCTGTCCCCTGTCCCCAACCTCACTGCCTGCCCCCCTGTCCCCAAACTCACTGCCTGTCCCCCTGTCACCAACCTCACAGCCTGTCTCCCTGTCCCCAACCTCACTGCCTGTCCCTCTGTCCCCAACCTCACTGCCTGTCCCCCTGTCCCCAACCTCACTGCCTGTCCCCTGTCACCAACCTCACTGCCTGTCCCCCTGTCCCCAACCTCACTGCCTGTCCACTGTCCGCAACCTCACTGCCTGCTCCCTGTCCCCAACCTCACTGTCTGCCCCCAGCCTCACTGCCTGTCCCCAACCTCACTCCCTGTCCCCAACCTCACTCCCTGTCCCCCTGTCCCCAACCTCACTGCCTGCTCCCTGTCCCCAACCTCACTGCCTGTCCCTAGCCTCACTGCCTGTTCCCCTGTTCCTAACTTCACTGCCTGTCCCCAACCTCACTGCCTGTCCCCCTGTCCCCAACATCACTGCCTGTCCCCCTGTCCCCAACCTCACTGCCTGTCCCCCTGTCCCCAACCTCACTGCCTGTCCCCCTGTCCCTAACCTCACTGCCTGTCCCCCTGTCCCCAACCTCACTGCCTGTCCCCCTGTCCTCAACCTCACTACCTGCTCCCTGTCCCCAACCTCACTGCCTGTCCCCCTGTCCCCAACCTCACTGCCTGTCCCCACCCTCACTGCCTGTCCCCCGGTCCCCAACCTCATTGCCTGTCCCCCTGTCCCCAACCTCACTGCCTGTCCCCCTGTCCCCATCCTCACTGCCTGTCCCCATCCTCACTGCCTGTCCCCCTCCTCACTGCTTGTCCCCTGTCCCCAACCTCACTGGCTGTCCCCCTGTCCCCAACTTCACTGCCTGTCCCCAAACTCACTGCTTGTCCCCCTGTCCCCAACCTCACTGCCTGTCCACCTGTCCCCATACTCACTGCCTGTCCCCCTGTCCCCAACCTCACTGCCTGTCCCCCTGTCCCCACCCTCACTGCCTGTCCCCATCCTCACTGCCTGTCCCCAACCTCACTGCCTGTCCCCATCCTCACTGCTTGTCCCCCTGTCCCTAACCTCACTGCCCGTCCCCCTGTCCCCAACCTCACTGCCTGTCCCCCTGTCCCCATCCTCACTGCTTGTCACCCTGTCCCTAACCTCACTGCCTGTCCCCCTGTCCCCAACCTCACTGCTTGTCCCCGTGTCCCCAACCTCACTGCCTGTCCCCCTGTCCCCAACCTCACTGCTTGTCCCCCTGTACCCAACATCACTGCCTGTCCCCCTGTCCCCAACCTCACTGCCTGTCCCCCTGTCCCCAACCTCACTGCCTGTCCCCCTGTACCCAACCTCACTGCCTGTCCCCAACCTCACTGTCTGTCCCCCTGTCCCCAACCTCACTGCCTGTCCCTAACCTCACTACCTGTCCCCAACCTCACTGCCTGTCCCCCTGTCCCCAACCTCACTGCCTGTCCCCCTGTCCCCATCCTCACTGCTTGTCCCCCTGTCCCCAACCTCACTGCCTGTCCCCTGGTCCCCAACCTCACTACCTGTCCCCCTGTCCCCAACCTCACTGCCTGTCCCCCTGTCCCCACCCTCACTGCCTGTCCCCCTGTCCCCAACCTCACTGCTTGTCCCCCGGTCCCCACCCTCACTGCTTGTCCCCCTGTCCCCAACCTCACTGCCTGTCCCCCTGTCCCCAACCTCACTGCTTGTCCGCCTGTACCCAACCTCACTGCTTGCCCCCCTGTCCCCAACCTCATTCCCTGTCCCCCTGTCCCCAACCTCACTGCCTGTCCACCTGTCCCCAACCTCACTGCCTGTCCCCCTCTCCCCAACCTCACTGCCTGTCCCCAACCTCACTGCTTGTCCACCTGTCCCCAACCTCACTGCCTGTCCCCAACCTCACTGCCTGTCCACCTGTCCCCAACCTCACTGCCTGTCCCTAGCCTCACTGCCTGTTCCCCTGTTCCTAACTTCACTGCCTGTCCCCAACCTCACTGCCTGTCCCCCTGTCCCCAACATCACTGCCTGTCCCCCTGTCCCCAACCTCACTGCCTGTCCCCCTGTCCCCAACCTCACTGCCTGTCCCCCTGTCCCTAACCTCACTGCCTGTCCCCCTGTCCCCAACCTCACTGCCTGTCCCCCTGTCCTCAACCTCACTACCTGCTCCCTGTCCCCAACCTCACTGCCTGTCCCCCTGTCCCCAACCTCACTGCCTGTCCCCACCCTCACTGCCTGTCCCCCGGTCCCCAACCTCATTGTCTGTCCCCCTGTCCCCAACCTCACTGCCTGTCCCCCTGTCCCCACCCTCACTGCCTGTCCCCATCCTCACTGCCTGTCCCCCTGTCCCCATCCTCACTGCTTGTCCCCTGTCCCCAACCTCACTGGCTGTCCCCCTGTCCCCAACTTCACTGCCTGTCCCCAAACTCACTGCTTGTCCCCCTCTCCCCAACCTCACTGCCTGTCCACCTGTCCCCATCCTCACTGCCTGTCCCCCTGTCCCCAACCTCACTGCCTGTCCCCCTGTCCCCACCCTCACTGCCTGTCCCCATCCTCACTGCCTGTCCCCAACCTCACTGCCTGTCCCCATCCTCACTGCTTGTCCCCCTGTCCCTAACCTCACTGCCCGTCCCCCTGTCCCCAACCTCACTGCCTGTCCCCCTGTCCCCATCCTCACTGCTTGTCACCCTGTCCCTAACCTCACTGCCTGTCCCCCTGTCCCCAACCTCACTGCTTGTCCCCATGTACCCAACCTCACTGCCTGTCCCCCTGTCCCCAACCTCACTGCTTGTCCCCCTGTACCCAACCTCACTGCCTGTCCCCCTGTCCCCAACCTCACTGCCTGTCCCCCTGTCCCCAACCTCACTGCCTGTCCCCCTGTACCCAACCTCACTGCCTCTCCCCAACCTCACTGTCTGTCCCCCTGTCCCCAACCTCACTGCCTGTCCCTAACCTCACTACCTGTCCCCAACCTCACTGCCTGTCCCCCTGTCCCCAACCTCACTGCCTGTCCCCCTGTCCCCAACTTCACTGCCTGTCCCCAACCTCACTGCTTGTCCCCTTGTCCCCAACCTCACTGCCTGTCCACCTGTCCCCATCCTCACTGCTTGTCCCTCTGTCCCCAACCTCACTGCTTGTCCCCCTGTCCCCCCCTCACTGCTTGTCCCCCTGTCCCCAACCTCACTGCCTGTCCCCATCCTCACTGCCTGTCCCCCTGTCCCCATCCTCACTGCTTGTCCCCCTGTCCCCAACCTCACTGCCTGTCCCCTGGTCCCCAACCTCACTACCTGTCCCCCTGTCCCCAACCTCACTGCCTGTCCCCCTGTCCCCACCCTCACTGCCTGTCCCCCTGTCCCCAACCTCACTGCTTGTCCCCCGGTCCCCAACCTCACTGCCTGTCCCCCTGTCCCCAAACTCACTGCCTGTCCCCCTGTCCGCAACCTCACTGCCTGTCCCCTGTCCCCAACCTCACTGCCTGCCCCCCTGTCCCCAAACTCACTGCCTGTCCCCCTGTCACCAACCTCACAGCCTGTCCCCCTGTCCCCAACCTCACTGCCTGTCCCTCTGTCCCCAACCTCACTGCCTGTCCCCCTGTCCCCAACCTCACTGCCTGTCCCCTGTCACCAACCTCACTGCCTGTCCCCCTGTCCCCAACCTCACTGCCTGTCCACTGTCCGCAACCTCACTGCCTGCTCCCTGTCCCCAACCTCACTGTCTGCCCCCAGCCTCACTGCCTGTCCCCAACCTCACTCCCTGTCCCCAACCTCACTCCCTGTCCCCCTGTCCCCAACCTCACTGCCTGCTCCCTGTCCCCAACCTCACTGCCTGTCCCTAGCCTCACTGCCTGTTCCCCTGTTCCTAACATCACTGCCTGTCCCCAACCTCACTGCCTGTCAACCTGTCCCCAACATCACTGCCTGTCCCCCTGTCCCCAACCTCACTGCCTGTCCCCCTGTCCCCAACCTCACTGCCTGTCCCCCTGTCCCTAACCTCACTGCCTGTCCCCCTGTCCCCAACCTCACTGCCTGTCCCCCTGTCCTCAACCTCACTACCTGCTCCCTGTCCCCAACCTCACTGCCTGTCCCCCTGTCCCCAACCTAACTGCCTGTCCCCACCCTCACTGCCTGTCCCCCGGTCCCCAACCTCATTGCCTGTCCCCTTGTCCCCAACCTCACTGCCTGTCCCCCTGTCCCCAACCTCACTGCCTGTCCCCAACCTCACTGCTTGTCCACCTGTCCCCAACCTCACTGCCTGTCCCCAACCTCACTGCCTGTCCACCTGTCCCCAACCTCACTGCCTGTCCCTAGCCTCACTGCCTGTTCCCCTGTTCCTAACTTCACTGCCTGTCCCCAACCTCACTGCCTGTCCCCCTGTCCCCAACATCACTGCCTGTCCCCCTGTCCCCAACCTCACTGCCTGTCCCCCTGTCCCCAACCTCACTGCCTGTCCCCCTGTCCCTAACCTCACTGCCTGTCCCCCTGTCCCCAACCTCACTGCCTGTCCCCCTGTCCTCAACCTCACTACCTGCTCCCTGTCCCCAACCTCACTGCCTGTCCCCCTGTCCCCAACCTCACTGCCTGTCCCCACCCTCACTGCCTGTCCCCCGGTCCCCAACCTCATTGTCTGTCCCCCTGTCCCCAACCTCACTGCCTGTCCCCCTGTCCCCACCCTCACTGCCTGTCCCCATCCTCACTGCCTGTCCCCCTGTCCCCATCCTCACTGCTTGTCCCCTGTCCCCAACCTCACTGGCTGTCCCCCTGTCCCCAACTTCACTGCCTGTCCCCAAACTCACTGCTTGTCCCCCTGTCCCCAACCTCACTGCCTGTCCACCTGTCCCCATCCTCACTGCCTGTCCCCCTGTCCCCAACCTCACTGCCTGTCCCCCTGTCCCCACCCTCACTGCCTGTCCCCATCCTCACTGCCTGTCCCCAACCTCACTGCCTGTCCCCATCCTCACTGCTTGTCCCCCTGTCCCTAACCTCACTGCCCGTCCCCCTGTCCCCAACCTCACTGCCTGTCCCCCTGTCCCCATCCTCACTGCTTGTCACCCTGTCCCTAACCTCACTGCCTGTCCCCCTGTCCCCAACCTCACTGCTTGTCCCCATGTACCCAACCTCACTGCCTGTCCCCCTGTCCCCAACCTCACTGCTTGTCCCCCTGTACCCAACCTCACTGCCTGTCCCCCTGTCCCCAACCTCACTGCCTGTCCCCCTGTCCCCAACCTCACTGCCTGTCCCCCTGTACCCAACCTCACTGCCTCTCCCCAACCTCACTGTCTGTCCCCCTGTCCCCAACCTCACTGCCTGTCCCTAACCTCACTACCTGTCCCCAACCTCACTGCCTGTCCCCCTGTCCCCAACCTCACTGCCTGTCCCCCTGTCCCCAACTTCACTGCCTGTCCCCAACCTCACTGCTTGTCCCCTTGTCCCCAACCTCACTGCCTGTCCACCTGTCCCCATCCTCACTGCTTGTCCCTCTGTCCCCAACCTCACTGCTTGTCCCCCTGTCCCCCCCTCACTGCTTGTCCCCCTGTCCCCAACCTCACTGCCTGTCCCCATCCTCACTGCCTGTCCCCCTGTCCCCATCCTCACTGCTTGTCCCCCTGTCCCCAACCTCACTGCCTGTCCCCTGGTCCCCAACCTCACTACCTGTCCCCCTGTCCCCAACCTCACTGCCTGTCCCCCTGTCCCCACCCTCACTGCCTGTCCCCCTGTCCCCAACCTCACTGCTTGTCCCCCGGTCCCCAACCTCACTGCCTGTCCCCCTGTCCCCAAACTCACTGCCTGTCCCCCTGTCCGCAACCTCACTGCCTGTCCCCTGTCCCCAACCTCACTGCCTGCCCCCCTGTCCCCAAACTCACTGCCTGTCCCCCTGTCACCAACCTCACAGCCTGTCCCCCTGTCCCCAACCTCACTGCCTGTCCCTCTGTCCCCAACCTCACTGCCTGTCCCCCTGTCCCCAACCTCACTGCCTGTCCCCTGTCACCAACCTCACTGCCTGTCCCCCTGTCCCCAACCTCACTGCCTGTCCACTGTCCGCAACCTCACTGCCTGCTCCCTGTCCCCAACCTCACTGTCTGCCCCCAGCCTCACTGCCTGTCCCCAACCTCACTCCCTGTCCCCAACCTCACTCCCTGTCCCCCTGTCCCCAACCTCACTGCCTGCTCCCTGTCCCCAACCTCACTGCCTGTCCCTAGCCTCACTGCCTGTTCCCCTGTTCCTAACATCACTGCCTGTCCCCAACCTCACTGCCTGTCAACCTGTCCCCAACATCACTGCCTGTCCCCCTGTCCCCAACCTCACTGCCTGTCCCCCTGTCCCCAACCTCACTGCCTGTCCCCCTGTCCCTAACCTCACTGCCTGTCCCCCTGTCCCCAACCTCACTGCCTGTCCCCCTGTCCTCAACCTCACTACCTGCTCCCTGTCCCCAACCTCACTGCCTGTCCCCCTGTCCCCAACCTAACTGCCTGTCCCCACCCTCACTGCCTGTCCCCCGGTCCCCAACCTCATTGCCTGTCCCCTTGTCCCCAACCTCACTGCCTGTCCCCCTGTCCCCATCCTCACTGCTTGTCCCCTGTCCCCAACCTCACTGGCTGTCCCCCTGTCCCCAACTTCACTGCCTGTCCCCAAACTCACTGCTTGTCCCCCTGTCCCCAACCTCACTGCCTGTCCACCTGTCCCCATCCTCACTGCCTGTCCCCCTGTCCCCAACCTCACTGCCTGTCCCCCTGTCCCCACCCTCACTGCCTGTCCCCATCCTCACTGCCTGTCCCCAACCTCACTGCCTGTCCCCATCCTCACTGCTTGTCCCCCTGTCCCTAACCTCACTGCCCGTCCCCCTGTCCCCAACCTCACTGCCTGCCCCCCTGTCCCCATCCTCACTGCTTGTCACCCTGTCCCTAACCTCACTGCCTGTCCCCCTGTCCCCAACCTCACTGCTTGTCCCCATGTACCCAACCTCACTGCCTGTCCCCCTGTCCCCAACCTCACTGCTTGTCCCCCTGTACCCAACATCACTGCCTGTCCCCCTGTCCCCAACCTCACTGCCTGTCCCCAACCTCACTGCCTGTCCCCCTGTACCCAACCTCACTGCCTGTCCCCAACCTCACTGTCTGTCCCCCTGTCCCCAACCTCACTGCCTGTCCCTAACCTCACTACCTGTCCCCAACCTCACTGCCTGTCCCCCTGTCCCCAACCTCACTGCCTGTCCCCCTGTCCCCAACTTCACTGCCTGTCCCCAACCTCACTGCTTGTCCCCTTGTCCCCAACCTCACTGCCTGTCCACCTGTCCCCATCCTCACTGCTTGTCCCTCTGTCCCCAACCTCACTGCTTGTCCCCCTGTCCCCCCCTCACTGCTTGTTCCCCTGTCCCCAACCTCACTGCCTGTCCCCATCCTCACTGCCTGTCCCCCTGTCCCCATCCTCACTGCTTGTCCCCCTGTCCCCAACCTCACTGCCTGTCCCCTGGTCCCCAACCTCACTACCTGTCCCCCTGTCCCCAACCTCACTGCCTGTCCCCCTGTCCCCACCCTCACTGCCTGTCCCCCTGTCCCCAACCTCACTGCTTGTCCCCCGGTCCCCACCCTCACTGCTTGTCCCCCTGTCCCCAACCTCACTGCCTGTCCCCCTGTCCCCAACCTCACTGCTTGTCTGCCTGTACCCAACCTCACTGCTTGCCCCCCTGTCCCCAACCTCATTCCCTGTCCCCCTGTCCCCAACCTCACTGCCTGTCCACCTGTCCCCAACCTCACTGCTTGTCCCCCTGTCCCCCCCTCACTGCTTGTCCCCCTTTCCCCAACCTCACTGCCTGTCCCCATCCTCACTGCCTGTACCCCTGTCCCCATCCTCACTGCTTGTCCCCCTGTCCCCAACCTCACTGCCTGTCCCCTGGTCCCCAACCTCACTACCTGTCCCCCTGTCCCCAACCTCACTGCCTGTCCCCCTTTCCCCACCCTCACTGCCTGTCCCCCTGTCCCCAACCTCACTGCTTGTCCCCCAGTCCCCACCCTCACTGCTTGTCCCCCTGTCCCCAACCTCACTGCCTGTCCCCCTGTCCCCAACCTCACTGCTTGTCCGCCTGTACCCAACCTCACTGCTTGCCCCCCTGTCCCCAACCTCATTCCCTGTCCCCCTGTCCCCAACCTCACTGCCTGTCCACCTGTCCCCAACCTCACTGCCTGTCCCCCTCTCCCCAACCTCACTGCCTGTCCCCAACCTCACTGCTTGTCCACCTGTCCCCAACCTCACTGCCTGTCCCCAACCTCACTGCCTGTCCACCTGTCCCCAACCTCACTGCCTGTCCCTAGCCTCACTGCCTGTTCCCCTGTTCCTAACTTCACTGCCTGTCCCCAACCTCACTGCCTGTCCCCCTGTCCCCAACATCACTGCCTGTCCCCCTGTCCCCAACCTCACTGCCTGTCCCCCTGTCCCCAACCTCACTGCCTGTCCCCACCCTCACTGCCTGTCCCCCGGTCCCCAACCTCATTGCCTGTCCCCCTGTCCCCAACCTCACTGCCTGTCCCCCTGTCCCCACCCTCACTGCCTGTCCCCATCCTCACTGCCTGTCCCCCTGTCCCCATCCTCACTGCTTGTCCCCTGTCCCCAACCTCACTGGCTGTCCCCCTGTCCCCAACTTCACTGCCTGTCCCCAAACTCACTGCTTGTCCCCCTGTCCCCAACCTCACTGCCTGTCCACCTGTCCCCATCCTCACTGCCTGTCCCCCTGTCCCCAACCTCACTGCCTGTCCCCCTGTCCCCACCCTCACTGCCTGTCCCCATCCTCACTGCCTGTCCCCAACCTCACTGCCTGTCCCCATCCTCACTGCTTGTCCCCCTGTCCCTAACCTCACTGCCCGTCCCCCTGTCCCCAACCTCACTGCCTGTCCCCCTGTCCCCATCCTCACTGCTTGTCACCCTGTCCCTAACCTCACTGCCTGTCCCCCTGTCCCCAACCTCACTGCTTGTCCCCATGTACCCAACCTCACTGCCTGTCCCCCTGTCCCCAACCTCACTGCTTGTCCCCCTGTACCCAACATCACTGCCTGTCCCCCTGTCCCCAACCTCACTGCCTGTCCCCCTGTCCCCAACCTCACTGCCTGTCCCCCTGTACCCAACCTCACTGCCTGTCCCCAACCTCACTGTCTGTCCCCCTGTCCCCAACCTCACTGCCTGTCCCTAACCTCACTACCTGTCCCCAACCTCACTGCCTGTCCCCCTGTCCCCAACCTCACTGCCTGTCCCCCTGTCCCCAACTTCACTGCCTGTCCCCAACCTCACTGCTTGTCCCCTTGTCCCCAACCTCACTGCCTGTCCACCTGTCCCCATCCTCACTGCTTGTCCCTCTATCCCCAACCTCACTGCTTGTCCCCCTGTCCCCCCCTCACTGCTTGTCCCCCTGTCCCCAACCTCACTGCCTGTCCCCATCCTCACTGCCTGTCCCCCTGTCCCCATCCTCAATGCTTGTCCCCCTGTCCCCAACCTCACTGCCTGTCCCCTGGTCCCCAACCTCACTACCTGTCCCCCTGTCCCCAACCTCACTGCCTGTCCCTCTGTCCCCACCCTCACTGCCTGTCCCCCTGTCCCCAACCTCACTGCTTGTCCCCCGGTCCCCACCCTCACTGCTTGTCCCCCTGTCCCCAACCTCACTGCCTGTCCCCCTGTCCCCAACCTCACTGCTTGTCCGCCTGTACCCAACCTCACTGCTTGCCCCCCTGTCCCCAACCTCATTCCCTGTCCCCCTGTCCCCAACCTCACTGCCTGTCCACCTGTCCCCAACCTCACTGCCTGTCCCCCTCTCCCCAACCTCACTGCCTGTCCCCAACCTCACTGCTTGTCCACCTGTCCCCAACCTCACTGCCTAACCCCAACCTCACTGCCTGTCCACCTGTCCTCAACCTCACTGCCTGTCCCCCTGTCCCCAACCTCACTGCCTGTCTCCAACCTCACTGCCTGTCCACCTGTACCCAACCTCACTGCTTGTCCCCCTGTCCCTAACCTCACTGCCTGTCCCCCTGTACCCAACTTCACTGCCTGTCCCCAACCTCACTGCCTGTCCCCATCCTCACTGCTTGTCCCCCTGTCCCTAACCTCACTGCCCGTCCCCCTGTCCCCAACCTCACTGCCTGCCCCCCTGTCCCCATCCTCACTGCTTGTCACCCTGTCCCTAACCTCACTGCCTGTCCCCCTGTCCCCAACCTCACTGCTTGTCCCCATGTACCCAACCTCACTGCCTGTCCCCCTGTCCCCAACCTCACTGCTTGTCCCCCTGTACCCAACATCACTGCCTGTCCCCCTGTCCCCAACCTCACTGCCTGTCCCCAACCTCACTGCCTGTCCCCCTGTACCCAACCTCACTGCCTGTCCCCAACCTCACTGTCTGTCCCCCTGTCCCCAACCTCACTGCCTGTCCCTAACCTCACTACCTGTCCCCAACCTCACTGCCTGTCCCCCTGTCCCCAACCTCACTGCCTGTCCCCCTGTCCCCAACTTCACTGCCTGTCCCCAACCTCACTGCTTGTCCCCTTGTCCCCAACCTCACTGCCTGTCCACCTGTCCCCATCCTCACTGCTTGTCCCTCTGTCCCCAACCTCACTGCTTGTCCCCCTGTCCCCCCCTCACTGCTTGTTCCCCTGTCCCCAACCTCACTGCCTGTCCCCATCCTCACTGCCTGTCCCCCTGTCCCCATCCTCACTGCTTGTCCCCCTGTCCCCAACCTCACTGCCTGTCCCCTGGTCCCCAACCTCACTACCTGTCCCCCTGTCCCCAACCTCACTGCCTGTCCCCCTGTCCCCACCCTCACTGCCTGTCCCCCTGTCCCCAACCTCACTGCTTGTCCCCCGGTCCCCACCCTCACTGCTTGTCCCCCTGTCCCCAACCTCACTGCCTGTCCCCCTGTCCCCAACCTCACTGCTTGTCTGCCTGTACCCAACCTCACTGCTTGCCCCCCTGTCCCCAACCTCATTCCCTGTCCCCCTGTCCCCAACCTCACTGCCTGTCCACCTGTCCCCAACCTCACTGCTTGTCCCCCTGTCCCCCCCTCACTGCTTGTCCCCCTTTCCCCAACCTCACTGCCTGTCCCCATCCTCACTGCCTGTACCCCTGTCCCCATCCTCACTGCTTGTCCCCCTGTCCCCAACCTCACTGCCTGTCCCCTGGTCCCCAACCTCACTACCTGTCCCCCTGTCCCCAACCTCACTGCCTGTCCCCCTTTCCCCACCCTCACTGCCTGTCCCCCTGTCCCCAACCTCACTGCTTGTCCCCCAGTCCCCACCCTCACTGCTTGTCCCCCTGTCCCCAACCTCACTGCCTGTCCCCCTGTCCCCAACCTCACTGCTTGTCCGCCTGTACCCAACCTCACTGCTTGCCCCCCTGTCCCCAACCTCATTCCCTGTCCCCCTGTCCCCAACCTCACTGCCTGTCCACCTGTCCCCAACCTCACTGCCTGTCCCCCTCTCCCCAACCTCACTGCCTGTCCCCAACCTCACTGCTTGTCCACCTGTCCCCAACCTCACTGCCTCTCCCCAACCTCACTGCCTGTCCACCTGTCCCCAACCTCACTGCCTGTCCCTAGCCTCACTGCCTGTTCCCCTGTTCCTAACTTCACTGCCTGTCCCCAACCTCACTGCCTGTCCCCCTGTCCCCAACATCACTGCCTGTCCCCCTGTCCCCAACCTCACTGCCTGTCCCCCTGTCCCCAACCTCACTGCCTGTCCCCACCCTCACTGCCTGTCCCCCGGTCCCCAACCTCATTGCCTGTCCCCCTGTCCCCAACCTCACTGCCTGTCCCCCTGTCCCCACCCTCACTGCCTGTCCCCATCCTCACTGCCTGTCCCCCTGTCCCCATCCTCACTGCTTGTCCCCTGTCCCCAACCTCACTGGCTGTCCCCCTGTCCCCAACTTCACTGCCTGTCCCCAAACTCACTGCTTGTCCCCCTGTCCCCAACCTCACTGCCTGTCCACCTGTCCCCATCCTCACTGCCTGTCCCCCTGTCCCCAACCTCACTGCCTGTCCCCCTGTCCCCACCCTCACTGCCTGTCCCCATCCTCACTGCCTGTCCCCAACCTCACTGCCTGTCCCCATCCTCACTGCTTGTCCCCCTGTCCCTAACCTCACTGCCCGTCCCCCTGTCCCCAACCTCACTGCCTGTCCCCCTGTCCCCATCCTCACTGCTTGTCACCCTGTCCCTAACCTCACTGCCTGTCCCCCTGTCCCCAACCTCACTGCTTGTCCCCATGTACCCAACCTCACTGCCTGTCCCCCTGTCCCCAACCTCACTGCTTGTCCCCCTGTACCCAACATCACTGCCTGTCCCCCTGTCCCCAACCTCACTGCCTGTCCCCCTGTCCCCAACCTCACTGCCTGTCCCCCTGTACCCAACCTCACTGCCTGTCCCCAACCTCACTGTCTGTCCCCCTGTCCCCAACCTCACTGCCTGTCCCTAACCTCACTACCTGTCCCCAACCTCACTGCCTGTCCCCCTGTCCCCAACCTCACTGCCTGTCCCCCTGTCCCCAACTTCACTGCCTATCCCCAACCTCACTGCTTGTCCCCTTGTCCCCAACCTCACTGCCTGTCCACCTGTCCCCATCCTCACTGCTTGTCCCTCTATCCCCAACCTCACTGCTTGTCCCCCTGTCCCCCCCTCACTGCTTGTCCCCCTGTCCCCAACCTCACTGCCTGTCCCCATCCTCACTGCCTGTCCCCCTGTCCCCATCCTCAATGCTTGTCCCCCTGTCCCCAACCTCACTGCCTGTCCCCTGGTCCCCAACCTCACTACCTGTCCCCCTGTCCCCAACCTCACTGCCTGTCCCTCTGTCCCCACCCTCACTGCCTGTCCCCCTGTCCCCAACCTCACTGCTTGTCCCCCGGTCCCCACCCTCACTGCTTGTCCCCCTGTCCCCAACCTCACTGCCTGTCCCCCTGTCCCCAACCTCACTGCTTGTCCGCCTGTACCCAACCTCACTGCTTGCCCCCCTGTCCCCAACCTCATTCCCTGTCCCCCTGTCCCCAACCTCACTGCCTGTCCACCTGTCCCCAACCTCACTGCCTGTCCCCCTCTCCCCAACCTCACTGCCTGTCCCCAACCTCACTGCTTGTCCACCTGTCCCCAACCTCACTGCCTAACCCCAACCTCACTGCCTGTCCACCTGTCCTCAACCTCACTGCCTGTCCCCCTGTCCCCAACCTCACTGCCTGTCTCCAACCTCACTGCCTGTCCACCTGTACCCAACCTCACTGCTTGTCCCCCTGTCCCTAACCTCACTGCCTGTCCCCCTGTACCCAACTTCACTGCCTGTCCCCAAACTCACTGCTTGTCCCCCTGTCCCCAACCTCACTGCCTGTCCACTTGTCCCCATCCTCACTGCCTGTCCCCCTGTCCCCAACCTCACTGCCTGTCCCCCTGTCCCCACCCTCACTGCCTGTCCCCATCCTCACTGCCTGTCCCCAACCTCACTGCCTGTCCCCATCCTCACTGCTTGTCCCCCTGTCCCTAACCTCACTGCCCGTCCCCCTGTCCCCAACCTCACTGCCTGTCCCCCTGTCCCCATCCTCACTGCTTGTCCCCCTGTCCCCAACCTCACTGCCTGTCCCCTGGTCCGCAACCTCACTACCTGTCCCCCTGTCCCCAACCTCACTGCCTGTCCCCCTGTCCCCACCCTCACTGCCTGTCCCCCTGTCCCCAACCTCACTGCTTGTCCCCCGGTCCCCACCCTCACTGCTTGTCCCCCTGTCCCCAACCTCACTGCCTGTCCCCCTGTCCCCAACCTCACTGCTTGTCCGCCTGTACCCAACCTCACTGCTTGCCCCCCTGTCCCCAACCTCATTCCCTGTCCACCTGTCCCCAACCTCACTGCCTGTCCCCCTCTCCCCAACCTCACTGCCTGTCCCCAACCTCACTGCTTGTCCACCTGTCTCCAACCTCACTGCCTGTCCCCAACCTCACTGCCTGTCCAACTGTACCCAACCTCACTGCCTGTCCCCCTGTCCTCAACCTCACTGCCTGTCCCCCTGTCCCCAACCTCACTGCCTGTCTCCAACCTCACTGCCTGTCCACCTGTACTCAACCTCACTGCTTGTCCCCCTGTCCCTAACCTCACTGCCTGTCCCCCTGTACCCAAATTCACTGCCTGTCCCCAAACTCACTGCTTGTCCCCCTGTCCCCAACCTCACTGCCTGTCCACCTGTCCCCATCCTCACTGCCTGTCCCCCTGTCCCCAACCTCACTGCCTGTCCCCCTGTCCCCACCCTCACTGCCTGTCCCCATCCTCACTGCCTGTCCCCAACCTCACTGCCTGTCCCCATCCTCACTGCTTGTCCCCCTGTCCCTAACCTCACTGCCCGTCCCCCTGTCCCCAACCTCACTGCCTGTCCCCCTGTCCCCATCCTCACTGCTTGTCACCCTGTCCCTAACCTCACTGCCTGTCCCCCTGTCCCCAACCTCACTGCTTGTCCCCATGTACCCAACCTCACTGCCCGTCGTCCCCCTGTCCCCAACATCACTGCTTGTCCCCCTGTACCCAACCTCACTGCCTGTCCCCCTGTCCCCAACCTCACTGCCTGTCTGCCATGCCCCAACCTCACTGCCTGTCCCCCTGTACCCAACCTCACTGCCTGTCCCCAACCTCACTACCTGTCCCCAAACTCACTGCCTGTCCCCCTGTCCCCAACCTCACTGCCTGTCCCCCTGTCCCCAACTTCACTGCCTGTCCCCATCCTCACTGCCTGTCCCCAACCTCACTGCCTGTCCCCATCCTCACTGCTTGTCCCCCTGTCCCTAACCTCACTGCCCCGTCCCCCTGTCCCCAACCTCACTGCCTGTCCCCCTGTCCCCATCCTCACTGCTTGTCACCCTGTCCCTAACCTCACTGCCTGTCCCCCTGTCCCCAACCTTACTGCTTGTCCCCATGTACCCAACCTCACTGCCTGTCCCCCTGTCCCCAACCTCACTGCTTGTCCCCCTGTACCCAACCTCACTGCCTGTCCCCCTGTCACCAACCTCACTGCCTGTCCCCCTGTCCCCAACCTCACTGCCTGTCCCCAACCTCACTGCCTGTCCCCCTGTACCCAACCTCACTGCCTGTCCCCAACCTCACTGTCTGTCCCCCTGTCCCCAACCTCACTGCCTGTCCCTAACCTCACTACCTGTCCCCAACCTCACTGCCTGTCCCCCTGTCCCCAACCTCACTGCCTGTCCCCCTGTCCCCAACTTCACTGCCTGTCCCCAACCTCACTGCTTGTCCCCCTGTCCCCAACCTCACTGCCTGTCCACCTGTCCCCATCCTCACTGCTTGTCCCTCTGTCCCAACCTCACTGCTTGTCCCCCTGTCCCCCCCTCACTGCTTGTCCCCCTGTCCCCAACCTCACTGCCTGTCCCCATCCTCACTGCCTGTCCCCCTGTCCCCATCCTCACTGCTTGTCCCCCTGTCCCCAACCTCACTGCCTGTCCCCTGGTCCCCAACCTCACTACCTGTCCCCCTGTCCCCAACCTCACTGCCTGTCCCCACCCTCACTGCCTGTCCCCCTGTCCCCAACCTCACTGCTTGTCCCCCGGCCCCCACCCTCACTGCTTGTCCCCCTGTCCCCAACCTCACTGCCTGTCCCCCTGTCCCCAACCTCACTGCTTGTCCGCCTGTACCCAACCTCACTGCTTGCCCCCCTGTCCCCAACCTCACTGCCTGTCCCCTTCTCCCCAACCTCACTGCCTGCCCCCCTGTCCCCATCCTCACTGCCTGTCCCCAACCTCACTGTTTGTCCCCAACCTCACTGCCTGTCCACCTGTCCCCAACCTCACTGCCTGTCCACCTGTCCCCATCCTCACTGCTTGTCCCTCTGTCCCAACCTCACTGCTTGTCCCCCTGTCCCCCCCTCACTGCTTGTCCCCCTGTCCCCAACCTCACTGCCTGTCCCCATCCTCACTGCCTGTCCCCCTGTCCCCATCCTCACTGCTTGTCCCCCTGTCCCCAACCTCACTGCCTGTCCCCTGGTCCCCAACCTCACTACCTGTCCCCCTGTCCCCAACCTCACTGCCTGTCCCCACCCTCACTGCCTGTCCCCCTGTCCCCAACCTCACTGCTTGTCCCCCGGCCCCCACCCTCACTGCTTGTCCCCCTGTCCCCAACCTCACTGCCTGTCCCCCTGTCCCCAACCTCACTGCTTGTCCGCCTGTACCCAACCTCACTGCTTGCCCCCCTGTCCCCAACCTCACTGCCTGTCCCCTTCTCCCCAACCTCACTGCCTGCCCCCCTGTCCCCATCCTCACTGCCTGTCCCCAACCTCACTGTTTGTCCCCAACCTCACTGCCTGTCCACCTGTCCCCAACCTCACTGCCTGTCCCCCTGCTCCCAACCTCACTGCCTGTCCCCCTGTCCCCAACCTCACTGCCTGTCCACCTGTCCCCACCCTCACTGCCTGTCCCCAACCTCACTGCTTGCCCCCCTGTCCCCAACCTCACTGCCTGTCCCCTTCTCCCCAACCTCACTGCCTGCCCCCCTGTCCCCATCCTCACTGCCTGTCCCCAACCTCACTGTTTGTCCCCAACCTCACTGCCTGTCCACCTGTCCCCAACCTCACTGCCTGTCCCCCTGCTCCCAACCTCACTGCCTGTCCCCCTGTCCCCAACCTCACTGCCTGTCCACCTGTCCCCACCCTCACTGCCTGTCCCCAACCTCACTGCCTGTCCCCCTGTCCCCACCCTCACTGCCTGTCCCCCTGTCCCCAACCTCACTGCTTGTCCCCCGGTCCCCACCCTCACTGCTTGTCCCCCTGTCCCCAACCTCACTGCCTGTCCCCCTGTCCCCAACCTCACTGCTTGTCCGCCTGTACCCAACCTCACTGCTTGCCCCCCTGTCCCCAACCTCATTCCCTGTCCCCCTGTCCCCAACCTCACTGCCTGTCCACCTGTCCCCAACCTCACTGTCTGTCCCCCTCTCCCCAACCTCACTGCCTGTCCCCAACCTCACTGCTTGTCCACCTGTCCCCAACCTCACTGCCTGTCCCCAACCTCACTGCCTGTCCACCTGTACCCAACCTCACTGCTTGTCCCCCTGTCCTCAACCTCACTGCCTGTCCCCCTGTACCCAACTTCACTGCCTGTCCCCAAACTCACTGCTTGTCCCCCTGTCCCCAACCTCACTGCCTGTCCACCTGTCCCCATCCTCACTGCCTGTCCCCCTGTCCCCAAACTCACTGCCTGTCCCCCTGTCCCCACCCTCACTGCCTGTCCCCATCCTCACTGCCTGTCCCCAACCTCACTGCCTGTCCCCATCCTCACTGCTTGTCCCCCTGTCCCTAACCTCACTGCCCGTCCGTCCCCCTGTCCCCAACCTCATTGCCTGTCCCCCTGTCCCCATCCTCACTGCTTGTCACCCTGTCCCTAACCTCACTGCCTGTCCCCCTGTCCCCAACCTCACTGCTTGTCCCCATGTACCCAACCTCACTGCCTGTCCCCCTGTCCCCAACCTCACTGCTTGTCCCCCTGTACCCAACCTCACTGCCTGTCCCCCTGTCCCCAACCTCACTGCCTGTCCCCCTGTCCCCAACCTCACTGCCTGTCCCCCTGTACCCAACCTCACTGCCTGTCCCCAACCTCACTGTCTGTCCCCCTGTCCCCAACCTCACTGCCTGTCCCTAACCTCACTACCTGTCCCCAACCTCACTGCCTGTCCCCCTGTCCCCAACCTCACTGCCTGTCCCCCTGTCCCCAACTTCACTGCCTGTCCCCATCCTCACTGCCTGTCCCCATCCTCACTGCCTGTCCCCAACCTCACTGCCTGTCCCCATCCTCACTGCTTGTCCCCCTGTCCCTAACCTCACTGCCCCGTCCCCCTGTCCCCAACCTCACTGCCTGTCCCCCTGTCCCCATCCTCACTGCTTGTCACCCTG
The DNA here is from genome assembly GCF_040206685.1 of Ascaphus truei. Classification (NCBI taxonomy): domain Eukaryota; kingdom Metazoa; phylum Chordata; class Amphibia; order Anura; family Ascaphidae; genus Ascaphus; species Ascaphus truei. The sequence goes on from NW_027456858.1 coordinate 132,309, forward strand.
TCCCTAACCTCACTGCCTGTCCCCCTGTCCCCAACCTTACTGCTTGTCCCCATGTACCCAACCTCACTGCCTGTCCCCCTGTCCCCAACCTCACTGCTTGTCCCCCTGTACCCAACCTCACTGCCTGTCCCCCTGTCCCCAACCTCACTGCCTGTCCCCCTGTCCCCAACCTCACTGCCTGTCCCCAACCTCACTGCCTGTCCCCCTGTACCCAACCTCACTGCCTGTCCCCAACCTCACTGTCTGTCCCCCTGTCCCCAACCTCACTGCCTGTCCCTAACCTCACTACCTGTCCCCAACCTCACTGCCTGTCCCCTTGTCCCCAACCTCACTGCCTGTCCCCCTGTCCCCAACTTCACTGCCTGTCCCCAACCTCACTGCTTGTCCCCCTGTCCCCAACCTCACTGCCTGTCCACCTGTCCCCATCCTCACTGCTTGTCCCCCTGTCCCCCCGTCACTGCTTGTCCCCCTGTCCCCAACCTCACTGCCTGTCCCCCTGTCCCCAACCTCACTGCCTGTCCCCATCCTCACTGCCTGTCCCCCTGTCCCCATCCTCACTGCTTGTCCCCCTGTCCCCAACCTCACTGCCTGTCCCCTGGTCCCCAACCTCACTACCTGTCCCCCTGTCCCCAACCTCACTGCCTGTCCCCCTGTCCCCACCCTCACTGCCTGTCCCCCTGTCCCCAACCTCACTGCTTGTCCCCCGGTCCCCACCCTCACTGCTTGTCCCCCTGTCCCCAACCTCACTGCCTGTCCCCCTGTCCCCAACCTCACTGCTTGTCCGCCTGTACCCAACCTCACTGCTTGTCCGCCTGTACCCAACCTCACTGCTTGCCCCCCTGTCCCCAACCTCATTCCCTGTCCCCCTGTCCCCATCCTCACTGCCTGTCCCCAACCTCACTGTTTGACCCCAACCTCACTGCCTGTCCACCTGTCCCCAACCTCACTGCCTGTCCCCCTGCTCCCAACCTCACTGCCTGTCCCCCTGTCCCCAATCTCACTGCCTGTCCACCTGTCCCCAACCACACTGCCTGTCCCCCTGTCCCCAACCTCACTGCCTGTCCCCCTGTACCCAAACTCACTGCCTGCCCCCTGTCCCCAACCTCACTGCCTGTCCCCAAACACACTGCCTGCCCCCCTGTCCCCAACCACACTGCCTGTCCCCCTGTCCTCAACCTCACTGCCTGTCCCCCACCTCACTGCCTGTCCCCCTGTCCTCAACCTCACTGCCTGTCCCCCTGTACCCAACCTCACTGCCTGTCCCCAACCTCACTGTTTGTCCCCAACCTCACTGCCTGTCCCCCTGTCCCCAATCTCACTGCCTGTCCACCTGTCCCCAACCACACTGCCTGTCCCCCTGTCCCCAACCTCACTGCCTGTCCACCTGTCCCCAACCTCACTGCCTGTCCCCCTGTCCCCAACCTCACTGCTTGTCCCCCTGTCCCCAACCTCACTGCCTGTCCCCATCCTCACTGCCTGTCCCCCTGTCCCCATCCTCACTGCTTGTCCCCGTGTCCCCAACCTCACTGCCTGTCCCCTGGTCCCCAACCTCACTACCTGTCCCCCTGTCCCCAACCTCACTGCCTGTCCCCCTGTCCCCACCCTCACTGCCTGTCCCCCTGTCCCCAACCTCACTGCTTGTCCCCCGGTCCCCACCCTCACTGCTTGTCCCCGTGTCCCCAACCTCACTGCCTGTCCCCCTGTCCCCAACCTCACTGCTTGTCCGCCTGTACCCAACCTCACTGCTTGCCCCCCTGTCCCCAACCTCATTCCCTGTCCCCCTGTCCCCAACCTCACTGCCTGTCCACCTGTCCCCAACCTCACTGTCTGTCCCCCTCTCCCCAACCTCACTGCCTGTCCCCAACCTCACTGCTTGTCCACCTGTCCCCAACCTCACTGCCTGTCCCCAACCTCACTGCCTGTCCACCTGTACCCAACCTCACTGCCTGTCCCCTTGTCCTCAACCTCACTGCCTGTCCCACTGTCCCCAACCTCACTGCCTGTCTCCAACCTCACTGCCTGTCCACCTGTACCCAACCTCACTGCTTGTCCCCCTGTCCCTAACCTCACTGCCTGTCCCCCTGTACCCAACTTCACTGCCTGTCCCCAAACTCACTGCTTGTCCCCCTGTCCCCAACCTCACTGCCTGTCCACCTGTCCCCATCCTCACTGCCTGTCCCCCTGTCCCCAACCTCACTGCCTGTCCCCCTGTCCCCACCCTCACTGCCTGTCCCCATCCTCACTGCCTGTCCCCAACCTCACTGCTTGTCCCCATCCTCACTGCTTGTCCCCCTGTCCCTAACCTCACTGCCCGTCGTCCCCCTGTCCCCAACCTCACTGCCTGTCCCCCTGTCCCCATCCTCACTGCTTGTCACCCTGTCCCTAACCTCACTGCCTGTCCCCCTGTCCCCAACCTCACTGCTTGTCCCCATGTACCCAACCTCACTGCCTGTCCCCCTGTCCCCAACCTCACTGCTTGTCCCCCTGTACCCAACCTCACTGCCTGTCCCCCTGTCCCCAACCTCACTGCCTGTCCCCCTGTCCCCAACCTCACTGCCTGTCCCCCTGTACCCAACCTCACTGCCTGTCCCCAACCTCACTGTCTGTCCCCCTGTCCCCAACCTCACTGCCTGTCCCTAACCTCACTACCTGTCCCCAACCTCACTGCCTGTCCCCCTGTCCCCAACCTCACTGCCTGTCCCCCTGTCCCCAACTTCACTGCCTGTCCCCATCCTCACTGCCTGTCCCCAACCTCACTGCCTGTCCCCATCCTCACTGCTTGTCCCCCTGTCCCTAACCTCACTGCCCCGTCCCCCTGTCCCCAACCTCACTGCCTGTCCCCCTGTCCCCATCCTCACTGCTTGTCACCCTGTCCCTAACCTCACTGCCTGTCCCCCTGTCCCCAACCTTACTGCTTGTCCCCATGTACCCAACCTCACTGCCTGTCCCCCTGTCCCCAACCTCACTGCTTGTCCCCCTGTACCCAACCTCACTGCCTGTCCCCCTGTCCCCAACCTCACTGCCTGTCCCCAACCTCACTGCCTGTCCCCCTGTACCCAACCTCACTGCCTGTCCCCAACCTCACTGTCTGTCCCCCTGTCCCCAACCTCACTGCCTGTCCACCTGTCCCCATCCTCACTGCCTGTCCCCCTGTCCCCAACCTCACTGCCTGTCCCCCTGTCCCCACCCTCACTGCCTGTCCCCATCCTCACTGCCTGTCCCCAACCTCACTGCTTGTCCCCATCCTCACTGCTTGTCCCCCTGTCCCTAACCTCACTGCCCGTCGTCCCCCTGTCCCCAACCTCACTGCCTGTCCCCCTGTCCCCATCCTCACTGCTTGTCACCCTGTCCCTAACCTCACTGCCTGTCCCCCTGTCCCCAACCTCACTGCTTGTCCCCATGTACCCAACCTCACTGCCTGTCCCCCTGTCCCCAACCTCACTGCTTGTCCCCCTGTACCCAACCTCACTGCCTGTCCCCCTGTCCCCAACCTCACTGCCTGTCCCCCTGTCCCCAACCTCACTGCCTGTCCCCCTGTACCCAACCTCACTGCCTGTCCCCAACCTCACTGTCTGTCCCCCTGTCCCCAACCTCACTGCCTGTCCCTAACCTCACTACCTGTCCCCAACCTCACTGCCTGTCCCCCTGTCCCCAACCTCACTGCCTGTCCCCCTGTCCCCAACTTCACTGCCTGTCCCCATCCTCACTGCCTGTCCCCAACCTCACTGCCTGTCCCCATCCTCACTGCTTGTCCCCCTGTCCCTAACCTCACTGCCCCGTCCCCCTGTCCCCAACCTCACTGCCTGTCCCCCTGTCCCCATCCTCACTGCTTGTCACCCTGTCCCTAACCTCACTGCCTGTCCCCCTGTCCCCAACCTTACTGCTTGTCCCCATGTACCCAACCTCACTGCCTGTCCCCCTGTCCCCAACCTCACTGCTTGTCCCCCTGTACCCAACCTCACTGCCTGTCCCCCTGTCCCCAACCTCACTGCCTGTCCCCAACCTCACTGCCTGTCCCCCTGTACCCAACCTCACTGCCTGTCCCCAACCTCACTGTCTGTCCCCCTGTCCCCAACCTCACTGCCTGTCCCTAACCTCACTACCTGTCCCCAACCTCACTGCCTGTCCCCCTGTCCCCAACCTCACTGCCTGTCCCCCTGTCCCCAACTTCACTGCCTGTCCCCAACCTCACTGCTTGTCCCCCTGTCCCCAACCTCACTGCCTGTCCACCTGTCCCCATCCTCACTGCTTGTCCCTCTGTCCCCAACCTCACTGCTTGTCCCCCTGTCCCCCCTCACTGCTTGTCCCCCTGTCCCCAACCTCACTGCCTGTCTCCATCCTCACTGCCTGTCCCCCTGTCCCCATCCTCACTGCTTGTCCCCCTGTCCCCAACCTCACTGCCTGTCCCCTGGTCCCCAACCTCACTACCTGTCCCCCTGTCCCCAACCTCACTGCCTGTCCCCCTGTCCCCAACCTCACTGCCTGTCCCCCTCTCCCCAACCTCACTGCCTGCCCCCCTGTCCCCATCCTCACTGCCTTTCCCCAACCTCACTGTTTGTCCCCAACCTCACTGCCTGTCCACCTGTCCCCAACCTCACTGCCTGTCCCCCTGCTCCCAACCTCACTGCCTGTCCCCCTGTCCCCAACCTCACTGCCTGTCCACCTGTCCCCAACCACACTCCCTGTCCCCCTGTCCCCAACCTCACTGCCTGTCCCCCTGTACCCAAACTCACTGCCTGCCCCCTGTCCCCAACCTCACTGCCTGTCCCCAAACACACTGCCTGCCCCCCTGTCCCCAACCACACTGCCTGTCCCCCTGTCCTCAACCTCACTGCCTGTCCCCCACCTCACTGCCTGTCCCCCTGTCCTCAACCTCACTGCCTGTCCCCCTGTACCCAACCTCACTGCCTGCCCCCAACCTCACTGCCTGCCCCCCTGTCCCCAACCTCACTGCCTGTCCCCCTGTCCCCAACCTCACTGCCTGTCCACCTGTCCCCAACCTCACTGCCTGTCCCCCTGTACCCAACCTCACTGCTTGTCCACCTGTCCCCAACCTCACTGCCTGTCCCCCTGTCCCCAACCTCACTGCCTGTCCCCCTGTCCCCAACCTCACTGCCTGTCCACCTGTCCCCAACCTCACTGCCTGTCCCCTGTCCCCAACATCACTGCCTGTCCCGTCCCCAACCTCACTGCCTGTCCCCCTGTCCCCAACCTCACTGCCTGTCCCCCTGTCCCCAACCTCACTGCCTGCCCCCGTGTACCCAAACTCACTGCCTGTCCCCCTGTACCCAACCTCACTGCCTGTCCCCCTGTCCCCACCCTCACTGCCTGTCCCCCTGTCCTCTACCTCACTGCCTGTCCCCCTGTCCCCAACCTCACTGCCTGTCCCCCTGTCCTCAACCTCACTGCCTGTCCCCCTGTCCCCAACCTCACTGCCTGTCCCGTCCCCAACCTCACTGCCTGTCCCCATCCTCACTTCCTGTCCCCCTGTCCCCAACCTCACTGCTTGTCCACCTGTCCCCATCCTCACTGCTTGTCCCCCTGTCCTCAACCTCACTGCCTGTCCCCCGGTCCCCAACCTCACTGCCTGTCCCCCTGTCCCCAACCTCACTGCCTGTCCCCGTCCCCAACCTCACTGCCTGGCCCCCGGTCCCCAACCTCACTGCCTGTCCCCCTGTCCCCAACCTCACTGCCTGTCCCCGTCCCCAACCTCACTGCCTGTCCCCCTGTCCCCAACCTCACTGCCTGTCCCCCAGTCCCCAACCTCACTGCCTGTCCCCCTGTCCCCAACCTCACTGCCTGTCCCCTGTCCCCAACCTCACTGCCTGTCCCCCTGTCATGGTGTCACGGTATCCCAAGTCTTTTAACACTATTTTTATGTAAGGGATCAGTCACAGGCAAAACAAGGCAGAGATAAAATGTGGTTTATTTTGGATAAGACCTCGGAATCGCACAAGAATACAGAACGCACAAATACACACTTACAGGGGTCTGGGGGACCTACCTTTCCTGGGTGCAGGACCTACTTCCAATGGGTTCCCCCGTCCCCTTCTCTGCTTCAGGGTGTGAACACAACACAAGATGGCGCTCTAATGCTCCCAAATAATCTGTGCAAAATAATACAATGATATTAATCAGTGCATTAATGCTAAAGTGCATATATTCAGAGTGGTATATTAAGTGATATATAATCAAAACACATAGTGGAAAATACATTTACCCTGCTGTTCTGTCTCCTGGACACTGTAAGCCACCATTTTTATTCTTGTATGTTACCAGCTACACTATGGTATTTTGTCTCTCTCTCTCGAGATCTGACGTTCTCCCACCAACTCCAGCCTTTGTCCACTATATTGTGAGCTGCCATTTGGGAGCCGATCATTTCACTTTATTGCACTATATAGTGTTTTTTCTTTTATAAGGTACCCCATCGCTCCCCTGGTTCTTCAGCGCTCTCTCTGCTTCAGGAAACAGAGTGCTGAACAAACAGCAGCGCTCTGCCACTGTGACTGCTGTGTGCAGCGCTCTGCCACTGTGACTGCTGTGTGCAGCGCTCTGCCACTGTGACTGCTGTGTGCAGCGCTCTGCCACTGTGACTGCTGTGTGCAGCGCTCTGCCACTGTGACTGCTGTGTGCAGCGCTCTGCCACTGTGACTGCTGTGTGCAGCGCTCTGCCACTGTGACTGCTGTGTGCAGCGCTCTGCCACTGTGACTGCTGTGTGCAGCGCTCTGCCACTGTGACTGCTGTGTGCAGCGCTCTGCCACTGTGACTGCTGTGTGCAGCGCTCTGCCACTGTGACTGCTGTGTGCAGCGCTCTGCCACTGTGACTGCTGTGTGCAGCGCTCTGCCACTGTGACTGCTGTGTGCAGCGCTCTGCCACTGTGACTGCTGTGTGCAGCGCTCTGCCACTGTGACTGCTGTGTGCAGCGCTCTGCCACTGTGACTGCTGTGTGCAGCGCTCTGCCACTGTGACTGCTGTGTGCAGCGCTCTGCCACTGTGACTGCTGTGTGCAGCGCTCTGCCACTGTGACTGCTGTGTGCAGCGCTCTGCCACTGTGACTGCTGTGTGCAGCGCTCGGACACTGTGACTGCTGTGTGCAGCGCTCTGCCACTGTGTCTGCTGTGTGCAGCGCTCTGCCACTGTGACTGCTGTGTGCAGCGCTCTGCCACTGTGACTGCTGTGTGCAGCGCTCTGCCACTGTGACTGCTGTGTGCAGCGCTCTGACACTGTGACTGCTGTGTGCAGCGCTCTGCCACTGTGACTGCTGTGTGCAGCGCTCTGCCACTGTGACTGCTGTGTGCAGCGCTCTGCCACTGTGACTGCTGTGTGCAGCGCTCGGACACTGTGACTGCTGTGTGCAGCGCTCTGCCACTGTGACTGCTGTGTGCAGCGCTCTGCCACTGTGACTGCTGTGTGCAGCGCTCTGCCACTGTGAGTGCTGTGTGCAGCGCTCTGCCACTGTGACTGCTGTGTGCAGCGCTCGGACACTGTGACTGCTGTGTGCAGCGCTCTGCCACTGTGACTGCTGTGTGCAGCGCTCTGCCACTGTGACTGCTGTGTGCAGCGCTCTGCCACTGTGACTGCTGTGTGCAGCGCTCGGACACTGTGACTGCTGTGTGCAGCGCTCTGCCACTGTGACTGCTGTGTGCAGCACTCTGCCACTGTGAGTGCTGTGTGCAGCGCTCGGACACTGTGACTGCTGTGTGCAGCGCTCTGCCACTGTGACTGCTGTGTGCAGCGCTCTGCCACTGTGACTGCTGTGTGCAGCGCTCTGCCACTGTGACTGCTGTGTGCAGCGCTCGGACACTGTGACTGCTGTGTGCAGCACTCTGACTGCTGTGTGCAGCGCTCTGCCACTGTGACTGCTGTGTGCAGCGCTCTGCCACTGTGACTGCTGTGTGCAGCGCTCTGCCACTGTGAGTGCTGTGTGCAGCGCTCTGCCACTGTGACTGCTGTGTGCAGCGCTCTGCCACTGTGACTGCTGTGTGCAGCGCTCTGCCACTGTGACTGCTGTGTGCAGCACTCTGACTGCTGTGTGCAGCGCTCTGCCACTGTGAGTGCTGTGTGCAGCGCTCTGCCACTGTGACTGCTGTGTGCAGCGCTCTGCCACTGTGAGTGCTGTGTGCAGCGCTCTGCCACTGTGACTGCTGTGTGCAGCGCTCTGCCACTGTGACTGCTGTGTGCAGCGCTCTGCCAATGTGACTGCTGTGTGCAGCACTCTGACTGCTGTGTGCAGCGCTCTGCCACTGTGAGTGCTGTGTGCAGCGCTCTGCCACTGTGACTGCTGTGTGCAGCGCTCTGCCACTGTGACTGCTGTGTGCAGCACTCTGACTGCTGTGTGCAGCGCTCTGCCACTGTGACTGCTGTGTGCAGCGCTCTGCCACTGTGACTGCTGTGTGCAGCACTCTGACTGCTGTGTGCAGCGCTCTGCCACTGTGACTGCTGTGTGCAGCGCTCTGCCACTGTGACTGCTGTGTGCAGCGCTCTGACACTGTGACTGCTGTGTGCAGCGCTCTGCCACTGTGACTGCTGTGTGCAGCGCTCTGCCACTGTGACTGCTGTGTGCAGCGCTCTGCCACTGTGACTGCTGTGTGCAGCGCTCTGCCACTGTGACTGCTGTGTGCAGCGCTCTGCCACTGTGAGTGCTGTGTGCAGCGCTCTGCCACTGTGACTGCTGTGTGCAGCGCTCTGCCACTGTGACTGCTGTGTGCAGCGCTCTGCCACTGTGACTGCTGTGTGCAGCACTCTGACTGCTGTGTGCAGCGCTCTGCCACTGTGAGTGCTGTGTGCAGCGCTCTGCCACTGTGACTGCTGTGTGCAGCGCTCTGCCACTGTGACTGCTGTGTGCAGCACTCTGACTGCTGTGTGCAGCGCTCTGCCACTGTGACTGCTGTGTGCAGCGCTCTGCCACTGTGACTGCTGTGTGCAGCACTCTGACTGCTGTGTGCAGCGCTCTGCCACTGTGACTGCTGTGTGCAGCGCTCTGACACTGTGACTGCTGTGTGCAGCGCTCTGCCACTGTGACTGCTGTGTGCAGCGCTCTGCCACTGTGACTGCTGTGTGCAGCGCTCTGCCACTGTGACTGCTGTGTGCAGCGCTCTGCCACTGTGACTGCTGTGTGCAGCGCTCTGCCACTGTGACTGCTGTGTGCAGCGCTCTGCCACTGTGACTGCTGTGTGCAGCCCTCTGCCACTGTGACTGCTGTGTGCAGCGCTCTGCCACTGTGACTGCTGTGTGCAGCGCTCTGCCACTGTGGCTGCTGTGTCTAGCGCTCTGCCACTGTGACTGCTGTGTGCAGCGCTCTGCCACTGTGACTGCTGTGTGCAGCGCTCTGCCACTGTGACTGCTGTGTGCAGCGCTCTGCCACTGTGACTGCTGTGTGCAGCGCTCTGCCACTGTGACTGCTGTGTGCAGCGCTCTGCCACTGTGACTGCTGTGTGCAGCGCTCTGCCACTGTGACTGCTGTGTGCAGCGCTCTGCCACTGTGACTGCTGTGTGCAGCGCTCTGCCACTGTGACTGCTGTGTGCAGCGCTCTGCCACTGTGACTGCTGTGTGCAGCGCTCTGCCACTGTGACTGCTGTGTGCAGCGCTCTGCCACTGTGACTGCTGTGTGCAGCGCTCTGCCACTGTGACTGCTGTGTGCAGCGCTCTGCCACTGTGACTGCTGTGTGCAGCGCTCTGCCACTGTGACTGCTGTGTGCAGCGCTCTGCCACTGTGACTGCTGTGTGCAGCGCTCTGCCACTGTGACTGCTGTGTGCAGCGCTCTGCCACTGTGACTGCTGTGTGCAGCGCTCTGCCACTGTGACTGCTGTGTGCAGCGCTCTGCCACTGTGACTGCTGTGTGCAGCGCTCTGCCACTGTGACTGCTGTGTGCAGCGCTCTGCCACTGTGACTGCTGTGTGCAGCGCTCTGCCACTGTGACTGCTGTGTGCAGCGCTCTGCCACTGTGACTGCTGTGTGCAGCGCTCTGCCACTGTGACTGCTGTGTGCAGCGCTCGGACACTGTGACTGCTGTGTGCAGCGCTCTGCCACTGTGACTGCTGTGTGCAGCGCTCTGCCACTGTGACTGCTGTGTGCAGCGCTCTGCCACTGTGAGTGCTGTGTGCAGCGCTCTGCCACTGTGACTGCTGTGTGCAGCGCTCTGCCACTGTGACTGCTGTGTGCAGCGCTCTGCCACTGTGACTGCTGTGTGCAGCGCTCTGCCACTGACTGCTGTGTGCAGCGCTCTGCCACTGTGACTGCTGTGTGCAGCGCTCTGCCACTCTGACTGCTGTGTGCAGCGCTTTGACACTCTGACTGCTGTGTGCAGCGCTCTGCCACTGTGACTGCTGTGTGCAGCGCTCTGCCACTGTGACTGCTGTGTGCAGCGCTCTGCCACTGTGACTGCTGTGTGCAGCGCTCTGCCACTCTGACTGCTGTGTGCAGCGCTCTGCCACTGTGACTGCTGTGTGCAGCTCTATGACGCTGTGACTGCTGTGTGCAGCGCTCTGCCACTGTGACTGCTGTGTGCAGCGCTCTGCCACTGTGACTGCTGTGTGCAGCACTCTGCCACTGTGACTGCTGTGTGCAGCGCTCTGCCACTGTGACTGCTGTGTGCAGCGCTCTGCCACTGTGACTGCTGTGTGCAGCTCTATGACACTGACTGCTGTGTGCAGCGCTCTGCCACTGTGACTGCTGTGTGCAGCGCTCTGCCACTGTGACTGCTGTGTGCAGCGCTCTGCCACTGTGACTGCTGTATGCAGCGCTCTGCCACTGTGACTGCTGTGTGCAGCACTCTGCCACTGTGACTGCTGTGTGCAGCGCTCTGCCACTGTGACTGCTGTGTGCAGCGCTCTGCCACTGTGACTGCTGTGTGCAGCGCTCTGCCACTGTGACTGCTGTGTGCAGCGCTCGGACACTGTGACTGCTGTGTGCAGCGCTCTGCCACTGTGACTGCTGTGTGCAGCGCTCTGCCACTGTGACTGCTGTGTGCAGCGCTCTGCCACTGTGACTGCTGTGTGCAGCTCTATGACACTGTGACTGCTGTGTGCAGCGCTCTGCCACTGTGTCTGCTGTGTGCAGCGCTCTGCCACTGTGACTGCTGTGTGCAGCTCTATGACACTGTGACTGCTGTGTGCAGCACTCTGACTGCTGTGTGCAGCGCTCTGCCACTGTGACTGCTGTGTGCAGCGCTCTGCCACTGTGACTGCTGTGTGCAGCGCTCTGCCACTGTGACTGCTGTGTGCAGCGCTCTGCCACTGTGACTGCTGTGTGCAGCGCTCTGCCACTGTGACTGCTGTGTGCAGCTCTCTGCCACTGTGACTGCTGTGTGCAGCGCTCTGCCACTGTGACTGCTGTGTGCAGCTCTCTGCCACTGTGACTGCTGTGTGCAGCGCTCTGCCACTGTGACTGCTGTGTGCAGCTCTATGACACTGTGACTGCTGTGTGCAGCGCTCTGCCACTGTGACTGCTGTGTGCAGCGCTCTGCCACTGTGACTGCTGTGTGCAGCTCTATGACACTGTGACTGCTGTGTGCAGCGCTCTGCCACTGTGACTGCTGTGTGCAGCGCTCTGACACTGTGACTGCTGTGTGCAGCTCTCTGACACTGTGTCTGCTGTGTGCAGCGCTCTGCCACTGTGACTGCTGTGTGCAGCGCTCTGCCACTGTGACTGCTGTGTGCAGCGCTCTGCCACTGTGACTGCTGTGTGCAGCGCTCTGCCACTGTGACTGCTGTGTGCACCGCTCTGCCACTGTGACTGCTGTGTGCACCGCTCTGCCACTCTGACTGCTGTGTGCAGCGCTCTGCCACTCTGACTGCTGTGTGCAGCACTCTGCCACTGTGACTGCTGTGTGCAGCGCTCTGCCACTGTGACTGCTGTGGGCAGCGCTCTGCCACTGTGACTGCTGTGTGCAGCGCTCTGCCACTGTGACTGCTGTGTGCAGCACTCTGACACTGTGACTGCTGTGTGCAGCACTCTGCCACTGACTGCTGTGTGCAGCGCTCTGCCACTGTGACTGCTGTGTGCAGCGCTCTGCCACTGTGACTGCTGTGTGCAGCGCTCTGCCACTGTGACTGCTGTGTGCAGCACTCTGCCACTGACTGCTGTGTGCAGCGCTCTGCCACTGACTGCTGTGTGCAGCGCTCTGCCACTGACTGCTGTGTGCAGCGCTCTGCCACTGTGACTGCTGTGTGCAGCGCTCTGCCACTGTGACTGCTGTGTGCAGCGCTCTGCCACTGACTGCTGTGTGCAGCGCTCTAACACTGTGACTGCTGTGTGCAGCGCTCTGACACTGTGACTGCTGTGTGCAGCACTCTAACTGCTGTGTGCAGCGCTCTGATAGCCTGGAGTAGAGAAGGGGACGGGGGAAACCCATTGGAAGTGGGTCCCTGCACCTAGGAAAGGTAGGTCTCATTCCCCAGACCTCTGTAAGTGTGTATTCTCTGTATTTTGTATTTCTGTGTGTTTTCGAGGATCTATCCCAAATTAACCTCATTTTATTTCACTGTCTTCTTTTGCCCGTTGACTGATCCCTTAAAAAGAAATGGTGTTTAAGTCCTGGCCTGCCGTGACAACATCAGTTACATTTGCAGGGCTGACATGTTAATTCCATCACCACACAATACCAAACCACTGTATCTCGCTGCGGGAATTGCTAACACAGGCATACATACAGGCAGGCTGCGTGGTTAACGGTCAGTATATTCACATCCCCACCTCAGCCCCGAGGTCTGGTCCCGGTTTGTGGCGGGAACGACCATTACATGGGGGATCCAGGACCGCTCCTCAGGTCCAAAGCCCTTCCAGTGAACCAAGTACTGAACCGCGCCTCTGGAAACCCTCGAGTCTACAATAGACTGAATCTCGTACTCTTGTTGCCCTTGTACGAGTAGAGGTGGAGGTGGTGGTGTGGTATCGGAGAATCGTGAACTCTGGACTGTAGGTTTCAGCAAGGATACATTAAAGACGGATGGAATCTTCATTGATGGGGAAGGCGCAGACGATATGCCACCGGGTTGATCTTCTGTATCACGGGAAAGGGCCCGAGGAACCTGGGTGCCAGTTTGAGCGTGGGCACCTTAAGGCATATGTTCTTGGAAGATAACCATACCCTGTCTCCTGGGCTAAATTCCTGGATCCTGCGGCGGTGGCAGTCTGCTTGGAGTTTTTGTCTCTTCGTTGCGAGTTTCAGATTACTCCTGGATACTTTTCCATGAGTCCTGTAGGATGCGAATTCAGTTATATGCTGCTGGTACCCCAGAGGGAGTGGAGACCAACGGCAGTTGGGAAGGGTGGAATCGGTAATTTATAAAGAACGGCGACTCTTGAGTGGACTCGTTTCGTAAAGAGTTATGAGCAAATTCGGCCTAAGGCAGAAGGTCCGTCCAGTTATCCTGAGTGTTGGAACTGAAACAACGCAGGTACTGCTCCTGAGTTTGGTTAGTTCTCCCCGTCTGCCCGTTAGTTTGAGGATGACAATCCTGATGAATGCCCAACTTTAGCGCGAAGGAGCGCCAGACTTTGGAAATAAATTGTGACCCCCAGTCAGAGACACCCCATGTAAGTGAAAGATCTCATGAACAAAAATATCTGTGAGTTTGGGAGAGTTAGGGAGTCCTTTTAGCGGGATAACATGTGACTGCTTGGAAAAGCGATCGACAATGACGAGGATAGTATTCGTCCCTTTGGAAGTGGACAGATCAACTATGAAGTTCATAGACAAATGGTTCCAAGGGCGGTCTGGAATCGGAAGAGGGTGTCGGAGTCCCAGGGGTCTGCTTCGAGGTGTCTTGTTACAGGCACACGTTGCACAGGCTTTGACGAATTACTTGACGTCTTTTTGTATCTCTGGCCACCAAAAGTTATGTGTGATGGGGGAGGGGTGCCAAGCGAGTAATAAAGGGGTCACCCCCATTAGGCACCCCCTTCCACCGTCTGGGAAGTGAGGGGTTAACCCGAAATGTACTTACAATACATATGTACCCCTGCTTCACAACCAAAAGGTATGTCCTTTTGTTATCCTATTCCCACATTTAGAGGGAATTAGTGTATTTTTATTCCCCTGCCTCATGGCAACTGTTTTATTTGCTAGATGTGTATATTGGTACAATTATTGGTGTTTGTACCTTTGCAGTGTATGCAGCAACCACATACACTGGGATCCAGGTGGGAGGGAAAGGGTTAATATTAATTTGGTGTTTATAGACCTTTCTTCCTTTTCTCGCCTTTGAAGGCTCCATTTTGCAGTACCTCCATAGGTCGCCATTACAGCCCCATGTAACCCTATGGAGATTCCGGCGATTTGGGACCGATACCGGAGAAGACCTGCAGGTGGCGCCCGAGAGGAGGAGTGGCGGTTCGCCATTGAAAGTGAATGGAGTAATGCATTTCAATGGGGATTCCTGGAAGCCGACCTCCGGAGATGAGCTGGCAGCCGGCCAGACCGCAAGAGCGGAAACAATGTCTAAAAAGAGCTTCAATCAGGTCTCGGTCAAGTTCACGTCCAATTGGCGTGGGAACTTTTGTTCTAGGGCACCCAGGAATAAAAGTTTTGCCCCTGACCCCTAGGAACCCCCTCACGTGACCCCAACCGGGTCCGACAATTAATGGCGACGAGAAAGGGTCGCGCCGGCCATGAGGGTCGCACCATTGACCGTAATGGCGGAGAAAGCCGTGTGGCTTTCAAGCACTAAGTGGAAAACAGGGTAAACTGAAAACCCATAACTCCGGTTCCGTGGGGACCAGAGGGCTGGGATTTGGCCAGCATGTAGTCACTGCTCCGGCATGACTGCATGGCAATTTCCAGCCCTCTCCCCTCAACCGAATGGAGTAGGGTTAACTGTAAAAAAGTGTGGGCTCCCCATTGACTTCAATGGTAGCGGAGGTCCCATTGAATCCTATGGTGGTGCCGGCCCATGCATTTCCTATGGAGGCGCCGGACCTATTGATTCTAATGGAGGAAAGCCGCGTGGCTTTGAAACGGCTAAGTCAAAATGTGCAGAAATAGGAAACCCATAACTCCAGTTCTGTTCAGCCTAGAGGGCTGAGATTCGGCCACCATGTAGTCATAGTTCCGGCATGACTGTATGGCAAATACCAACCTTCTCGGGGCAACCGGACGGAGTCAGGGCAATGGTTAAGTTTGGGTTTCTGCCATTGACTTGCATGGCATAAAAAAGCCACTTTGTAAATGTGCTTTTAAAACTGCGTTTTTGTATCTCCGGTTCTGGGGGTCGTGGATGGCTGATATTTGTCCACTGTGGCAAGGGTCCTCCGTCATGAGGACCTGGCAAATTTCAGCCCGCTCAAACCCACAGAATGGATTATTGTAATATATGTTTAATATTAAAATGTTACTCAGCATCCCTGGGATTTCAAAGCCCGGGAAGGCTAGAGCCCATATGGTATGTTAATGCTCAGGTGGGAGACAAATGGTCTACAATAAACCCCCTGATCAAAGGCTCCCCCACCCTGCTTGTGTATGCTAGAACAAAGCAGAGCAAGACGTGGGTACTTTTGATAAGTGTTGTGTTTCACACCTTGGGACAAAAGTTTTCCTGTCCCAAGCAGACTAGGCGACGCCAGTCTTGTGGGAGGGGGGCTAGGGAAATGAGCCCCTGATTAGAATAATGCCCACCCAGTGGGCAGGTATTACTTTGCTTCTCACGTGAGGTGGTGGCAAGGGGTGATTGGGTGCAGGTAATTGTTAACCAATACCTGGCACCCAATGTTAAGGTATAGGGCTGGAATCCCATATAAACCAGTGTAAACCCTATACCCATTGTCTTCGTTTTGTCGTCGTTGAGACTTCGTTTTGTATCCTGAATGAATTGCCAATCCTGTACCTGATTGCTTCATTGTCCAACCCATAAGTAAGTGTCCATATTCTGTGTGTTATTTGTATATTTTGTGTGTTCACCTTCTTTAAGGAATAAACTATATTTATCATATCATAGTCGTATTCAATTCAACCCAGATATTTTGGTGTATATTATAACCCTGTACTAGCTACCGTGACAGTATGCTGCATGACGTCGATGGTCCTCGAGTGCCTGGGTGTCCAGATGATTTGGTGGAATGACACCACTCAAGAACTCTCATTTGGAATCGAGGTGCGGTGAAGAGGAGACCCTCCGGGACTTTGAGACCTTCTGTAATATGAGACTGGTTCAGTCTGATGTCGTCCATAACGTCAAAGGAGTTGTCGGAGATGATATATTTGGACGAAAGCACTGTCTCCAGCTGATCCTCTGCAAGGAACTGATGCGAAAGGGCAGCCACCTTTCAGTTCTTGGAACCAGGTACAAAGGAGATGATGTAGTTGAAGCGTCAGAATAAGAGGGACCAGCGAGCTTGTCGAGCGCCTAGGCGACGAGCGCCTTCAATGTAAAGAAGATTCTTATGGTCGGTAAGAATGGTAATGGGATTCACTGTGCCCTCTAGGAGATGCCTCCATTCTTCTAGAGCAAGTTTGATTGGCAGCAGTTCCCGGTTCCCCACGTCATATACTCGCTCAGCAGAAGAAAACTTTTTCGGTAAATGCGCAGGGATGTAGTTTTGCCAATGGTGACTTTCTTTGGGACAAGATGGCACCGGCCCCCACGTCGGACGCTTCCACTTCCAGGGTAAATGGCAGTTTAGGATCTGGGTGGATGAGGAAAGGAGCCGACACAAAGGCTTTTTTAAGATGGTTGAAGGCTTGGATGGCCGCTGCGGGCCACGACGTGGTATCTGCACCTTTCTTGGTTAAAGCCATGATGGGGGCTGCAGTAGAGGAAAAAGTTCTGGCTTTGAGGGAGGTCGGCCAGGGGCCAGTCTAGGATGACCTTGAGTTTGTCTGGGTCCATAGTGAAGCCGCAATCGGATATGATATAGCCCAAAAATGCCGTGGAGCTTTGGTGAAACTAGCATTTTTCTAACTTGGCAAATAGATGATTCTCCCGAAGGCGTAACAGTACCTGTGTGACGTGAGCGACGTGTTCTTGAGCAGATTTGGAAAAAATTAGAATGTCTTCCAGATAAACGATGAGGAATTTGTTGAGAATGTCCCGGAATATCTTGTTGATGAAGTCTTGGAAGATAGCAGGAGCATTGCATAAACCGAAGGGCATGACCAGGTACTCATAATGACCATCGCGGGTATTGAATGCTGTCTTCCATTCATCGCTTTGGCGTTTCCTCACCAGATTATAGGCACCCCGTAAGTCCACCTTGGAAAAGATAGTTGCCCCCTGTAGACGGTCGAAGAGCTCCATGATCAAGGGGATGGGGTAACGATTCTTTAGAGTGATCTTATTCAGGCCCCTATCATCAATGCATGGTCGGAGAGACCCGTCCTTCTTAACGAAGAAGAATCCGGCTCCGGCTGGGGAAGAGGACTTCTGAATAAAGCCCCTCTCTAGATTCTCTCGGATACAGTCATTCATAGCTTTGGTCTCTGGGAGCGAGAGTGGGTAAGATCTTCCCCTGGGGAGCACTGAGCCGGGCAAGAGATCAATAGGGCAGTCAAAGGGACGATGCGGACATAGAATTTCGGAGCGTACCTTGTTGAAGACATCGCGGTACTCTTCGTATACCTCTGGCAGGGAGTTCACCCCTTTTGCCAATGTGCATAAACCAGCAACCTTCTGGGCCGACACCAAACAGGACACCGCACAACGGTTACTCAACAGGATGGGTTCTCTGTTGGTCCAGTCAATGCACGGATTATGGCTTTGGAGCCAGGGATCACTTCCACAGAAGGAGTGTGGATTACGTTGACAAGAAAAAATGGGTGTATATAGCGCTAAAAGAAATCAAAGTGATGGTTTAAGTGAAGTGTTGTGACCATACACAGAAAATTATAAACTAGGCTGCCAGGTAATACCAACCCCAAGACACAGTTAGTGAAACAAACAAAAATAGACAATACAGACCGGCGCCAATTAGTCCAATAGTTGAAAATAAATGTCCAATATGGAAAGAGTCTCAAGCAGTAAATAGCTGTAGATGCAGTCTTCCCAGCTGGCTTCAATGTGTGGACTCCATCAACATAATGCAGAAAGAGGGAAACAAAGAAAACACATCATAGTGCAAATATGCAATATCTATACATGCAGGACCGACAAGACAGACACTACATAAAACAAGCAAAGCTGACTAATACTAAGGATTAATTTATTACACACAATACAATAGTGTAGCAGACGTGGGATCCGGTGGGTAAAACTGGAATCCTACTTACAGAACTGCCACAGATCATGAGCAGGGGTTTAGTAGTGAATGATGACCGGCTGCAGCTCCGTCCGACCACGTGACATCCAGGGCTCTCCTCTGCTCCGCAACCGAAAGTGCGTCGCTCCGAGCGTCTCTGGAGCTCTCCTGGAACTGTCAGTCAAACTGCTACCGGAAATGCACTCACAGGGGCGGGTGAAATCGCCGAAATCCCTCTCCACTGAACTGCTATGGCAATTGGATGCAAGTCCTCTGCCACACTCTACACGCAATAACAAATCTGCCCAAATCTCCTGAAGAAGTGCGCATGCGCACGAAACGCGTTGGGCAGATTTGTTATTGCGTGTAGAGTGTGGCAGAGGACTTGCATCCAATTGCCATAGCAGTTCAGTGGAGAGGGATTTCGGCGATTTCACCCGCCCCTGTGAGTGCATTTCCGGTAGCAGTTTGACTGACAGTTCCAGGAGAGCTCCAGAGACGCTCGGAGCGACGCACTTTCGGTTGCGGAGCAGAGGAGAGCCCTGGATGTCACGTGGTCGGACGGAGCTGCAGCCGGTCATCATTCACTACTAAACCCCTGCTCATGATCTGTGGCAGTTCTGTAAGTAGGATTCCAGTTTTACCCACCGGATCCCACGTCTGCTACACTATTGTATTGTGTGTAATAAATTAATCCTTAGTATTAGTCAGCCTTGCTTGTTTTATGTAGTGTCTGTCTTGTCTTGTCGGTCCTGCATGTATAGATATTGCATATTTGCACTATGATGTGTTTTCTTTGTTTCCCTCTTTCTGCATTATGTTGATGGAGTCCACACATTGAAGCCAGCTGGGAAGATACATCTACAGCTATTTACTGCTTGAGACTCTTTCCATATTGGATATTTATTTTCAACTATTGGACTAATTGGCGCCGGTCTGTATTGTCTATTTATGTGGATTACATTGAGATGAATCTCCTTCCTGTGGTCTTCTCCGTCTTTAGATGGAAAGGAATAGTCTGCAAAAAAATGAATGCTGGTTGCAAAGGTCTTCCGTCGATGGCCTTCAGACCGATGGGTACCTTTTTGCGGGTGAGTGGGATGTGGCTCCATTCAGCAAAGGTTTGATCAATAAAGTTACCCCCTGATCCGGAATCCACAAACACCAGGACAGTGGTTGCGAAAACTCTCCCCGGAAAGGATAACAGGAATAAGAATCCTGGTTGGAAAGATTTCTTTGGTGATAGGGGAGATGTGTTCCCAATGAGACTCCCCGGGAACTCATTGGGAGTTGGCTTTTTCCCGGCTTGTATGGACACTGGAGCACTTGATGATCGGAATTGCTGCAGTACATGCAGAGACCGGCGTTGCTTCTCGGACTGGGACAACTTATTACCCCCAAGTTGCATGGGTTCTGGAACCTCCGATAGGGTAGATAGCGGAGTGACAAAGTGATGGGTAGGTGAACCGAGTACCTGTTGTCGACGCCGGGAACACTCCGTCCTTCTCCCTTGTATGCGTTGGTCGACCCAAATACAAATGGTGATTAGTTCCTCCAGATCAGTAGGATGCTCCTGTGCTGCAAGTTCGTCCTTTAGGGGCTCCGAGAGGCCCTGCCAGAAGGCGGAAGACAATGCCTCATTATTCCATCCAGTCTCGGAAACAATGGTGCGGAACTCCAGAGCGTACCTGACGACTGGTCGGTTTCCCTGGGAAATATGGAATAGAGAGGGGGCCGAGGTCATCTTACGTCCGGGAGTATCAGAGACCCCACGGAACTCCCTGGCGAAGAGGCCGATGTCCTGTATAAGGTCCGATATCTGCTCCCAGAAGGGGGAGGCCCAGGCCAGGGCATCATCCGTAACCAGTGAGATGATGTAGGCCACCTTGGATCTTGAGGAAACAAATCGAGAAGGGGTGATCTCAAACTGTATGAAACACTGATTTAGGAAGCCTCTACAGCCATGGGGATCCCCGGCATAACGGTTAGGCATTGGAAGGTGGGGTTCAGTAGGAGTCATGGAAGGCCGTAGACTAGTGGCAGAAGCGGGCGTGATTCGTATTTCAGCGGATGGGGCAGTTTTATTGAGAACTGCATTTTTGGGGGTGTTTTTAGTAAGTAAAGGTTCAAAAGTGCACGCAGGTGTTTGCTAAAAGGCGATGGGGGTTATAGGTTATACAGCGGAGGATAATAACATCTAGAACAGAAGGGAGATGGTCGCAGGGTTCTGTTACTCATGGGGTGATAGGTCTGTATCATGCCCAGGAGAGGTCAGTATAGAGTTGGACAACCATACATATAGCAGGGCGCAAAAAGAGAAGAGAAAACACACTATTAGTATAAATTTAAAGGTAATTAATATTTATAATATGCATCAAATAACACTTACATAAAAACAGATCACAGTGGATCCAAACAGCACTGGGGGAGCTCCAAGGTGGGGAGATGAGAGCGCTGTATTGTCACTAATGCCAGATCTCAAAAACAACTTGATGTTCCAGTAACAAAGTTCTTACGGCTCCAATATCCAAAATCTACCCCTGCACCTCGCTCAAAACACACCACAGGGAAGTTTACAAACACAGCTGCCCGGAGGAACGGGATAACGCCGTCTCTCTGCTGCGTGTGACGTCACCTCTACGCGTCATACGACGCTTCGCTTTGCTCAAGATTACGTTCAAGTACAGCAGCAGCGGTTCCAGAATGCAAGGGGTTAAAAACACCGTAACCAAGGATTTACCCCTACTTCAGGAATTCGTTAGCCCTGGGGACTCACGAACGAATCCCAACGAATAAGAACGAAGTTCTTTCATTTGGCAGAAATATTAGGTTGCCAACTTGCACCCTAGCCAAAAGGACTTTAAACCAGAGACTTTATTTCTTCCGCTTTCGTGCAAAGGGCAATTTATTTCGTTTCCCCCATCCCTGTAAGTGATTATTTCGTGTATTCTGAGGTTGTCGTGTGTTTGTCTATCAAGGAAATAAATGACAATTTCTTTTGCCCGCCTTGTTGTGTTCAATCAAGAATTCCAAAAATATAAATGAGTTAATAAGTTCTGGTCCACCGTGACAGTGACCTTGCCGGTATAGTGAGTTGGGCAGGACTATGACGGTAGGGTGTCACTGGCTGACCTAGAGGAGAGAAATCCCAGCTATTTAGCCCTAAATCCATGTAACTTGGCCAGCTATGCAAGGCTTATTTCAGCCAAATGTAATTTAATATCAGAGGGAACAGGGATTGTATACTGTAATGCACCATGTCTGTAAGAATGCATGTTTGAAGTGCATTCTGTCTTCCCTATGACAATCCTTTCCCCAATCAACATTGTTCTGTGATGTGTGTAATGCTAAGTCCTGTCTTTTACATAATTACCTTATGTCTGCATTTATACATGTGTTAGCAGTTCCTCCCAGATTAGATACAGTAGTTGGTATTGTGTGGTAATAGAATTAACATGCAAGAAAGTAAATGAGATATTCCACGGTTATTGTTATTTCTAGGGAGAAAGACTAAGTAATTCACTCAGTTGAAGCTCTCCATAGAAATAGATCAGAACAAAAGTGGGGGATTAATTAAATGAATCAGTTATCAGGTCTGAGCACCAGGCACTGTTTCTCTTGGCTGGCTACCATTGTTCATTGTTAAAGCATAGCCAGCAAAAGGTATAAAATGAACACTGCAGGTCAGAGCAGTAGTTACCCTCAGAGGGAGAGACACCCTGGGAGGGAGTGTGGAAATTCCCTCAGAAGTCCATCTCTGGGAAACAGTGTGGCGATACATTTCAGAGAGGCTGCTGTGTGCAGCACTTTGATATCCTGGAGCAGAGAAGGGGACAGGGGAAACCCATTTGAAGTGGGTCCTGACACATAGGAAAGGTAGATTTCATCCCCCAGACCCCTGTAAGTGTGTATATTTTTGTATTCTTGTGTTTCCCCAAAGTATTTATCCAAAATAAACCTCATTTTATTTAGTTTTGCCCTGTGACTGATCCCTTAAATATAAATGGTGTTAAAAGTCCTGGTCTACAGTGACCTTGCCGGTATAGTGAGTTGGGCAGTCTCGCCTTGCAGCGGGGTGACTTTGCCGGTATAGTGAGTTGGGCAGTCTCGCCTTGCAGCGGGGTCACCTTGCCGGTAGAGACTTGGGCAGTCTCGTCTTGCAGCGGGGTCACCTTGCCGGTATAGAGTTGGGCGGTGTCGCCTTGCAGCAGGGTGACTTTGCCGGTATAGTGAATTGGGCAGTCTCACCTTGCAGCGGAGTGACCTTGCCGGTATAGAGTTGGGCAGTCTCACCTTGCTGCGGGGTCACATTACCGGTATAGAGTTGGGCAGTCTCACCTTGCAGCGGAGTGACCTTGCCGGTATAGAGTTGGGCGGTGTCGCCTTGCAGCGGGGTGTCCTTGCCGGTATAGAGTTGGGCAGTCTCACCTTGCAGCGGAGTGACCTTGCCGGTATAGAGTTGGGCAGTCTCACCTTGCAGCGGGGTGTCCTTGCCGGTATAGAGTTGGGCACTCTCACCTTGCAGTGGGGTCACCTTGCCGGTATAGAGTTGGGCAGTCTTGCCTTGCAGCGGGTGACCTTGCCGGTATAGAGTTGGGCAGTCTCGCCTTGCAGTGGAGTGACCTTGCCGGTATAGTTAGTTGGGCATTCTCGCCTTGCAGCGGGGTGACTTTGCCGGTATAGTGAGTTGGGCATTCTCGCCTTGCAGCGGGGTGACTTTGCCGGTATAGTGAGTTGGGCGGTCTCACCTTGCAGTGGGGTCACCTTGCCGGTATAGAGTTGGGCAGTCTCACCTTGCAGCGGGGTGACCTTGCCGGTATAGTGAGTTGGGCAGTCTCACCTTGCAGTGGAGTGACCTTGCCGGTAGAGTTGGGCGGTCTCACCTTGCAGCGGGGTCACCTTGCCGGTATAGAGTTGGGCAGTCTCACCTTGCAGCGGGGTCACCTTGCCAGTATAGTGTTGGGCGGTCTCACCTTGCAGCGGGGTCACCTTGCCGGTATAGTGAGTTGGGCAGCCTCCCCTTGCAGCGGGGTCACCTTGCCGGTATAGAGTTGGGCGGTCTCCCCTTGCAGCGGGGTCACCTTGAAACAGTCCATCTAAGGGTTTGAGTGTTTTATTGTACCCTTACTTGCACTTGTTGATTTTCATTTAATTATCACATTGCATTATACTATTTCACTTTGATTAATTCTAGTATTAGAGCGCCATCTACTGTTTGTTTGCGGTATAGTGAGTTGGGCTGTCTCGCCTTGCAGCGGGGTCACCTTGCCGGTATAGAGTTGGGCGGTCTCGCCTTGCAGCGGGGTCACCTTGCCGGTATAGTGTTGGGCGGTCTCGCCTTGCAGCGGGGTCACCTTGCCGGTATAGTGAGTTGGGCTGTCTCGCCTTGCAGCGGGGTCACCTTGCCGGTATAGTGTTGGGCGGTCTCGCTTTGCAGCGGGGTCACCTTGCCGGTATAGTGAGTTGGGTGTTCTCGCCTTGCAGCGGGGTCACCTTGCCGGTATAGTGTTGGGCGGTCTCGCCTTGCAGCGGGGTCACCTTGCCGGTATAGTGTTGGGCGGTCTCGCCTTGCAGCGTGGTCACCTTGCCGGTATAGTGTTGGGCGGTCTCGCCTTGCAGCGGGGTCACCTTGCCGGTATAGTGTTGGGCGGTCTCGCCTTGCAGCGGGGTCACCTTGCCGGTATAGTGTTGGGTGGTCTCGCCTTGCAGCGGGGTTACCTTGCCGGTATAGTGTTGGGCGGTCTCGCCTTGCAGCGGGGTCACCTTGCCGGTATAGTGTTGGGCGGTCTCGCCTTGCAGCGGGGTCACCTTGCCGGTATAGAGTTGGGCGGTCTCGTCTTGCAGCGTGGTCACCTTGCCGGTATAGAGTTGGGCGGTCTCGTCTTGCAGCGGGGTCACCTTGCCGGTATAGAGTTGGGCGGTCTTGCCTTGCAGCGGAGTGACCTGCCGGTATAGAGTTGGGCGGTCTCGTCTTGCAGCGTGGTCACCTTGCCGGTATAGAGTTGGACGGTCTCGCCTTGCAGCGGGGTCACCTTGCCGGTATAGAGTTGGGCGGTCTTGCCTTGCAGCGGGGTCACCTTGCCGGTATAGTGAGTTGGACGGTCTCTGTGCAGACAGACAGGAGAGCTGTGCTGTATATTGCTGCCCTCTGCTGGTCACTGTCGGGAAATGCATGAAGACTACATGATTGAATCAATTCTAAGGGAGCCGTGGGAGACATGCGTTGTACTGATGTGCGCAGACTCTCGCGTCGTACTAAAGTGCGCAGACTCTCGCGTCGTACTAAAGTGCGCAGACTCGCGCGTCATACATATCTGCGCAGACACGCGCGCTTCGTACCGCTGTGCGCAGACACGTTGTACATATCTACGCAGACGCGCGCTTCGTACCGCTGTGCGCAGACACGTTGTACATATCTGTGTGGTGACACATGAGCACACGAGTTTGTGTCACTTTTAGCTTCACACATGGGGGTTCCCTCGCGCCCCCGAGTTTCTTCCTCCTGCATTACACCGCTCAGCCTGGGACATGGAAGTGCAGAGTCAGGGCACCTGCTCAGGGACAGCAGTTCCGGGCTCAGCTGCTTGGGCCTGGTCATGCATTGTGAAGCTGGTTAGCGCTTGTACAGCAGATCCAATCCGGTGAGGGAGTATTGCAGGGAGCACCGCACAGACAGCCAGCAGATTCCCACACACCCTGACGGAGGCCATCTTACTTTTACCCCGGGCTGGAAAAAACCTCATGAGACTGTATTAAAAAGAAGTCATTTTATTCTCTGCAGAGGCGAGGAAATGAAGCTTAAGGACGGGGTGAAAGCAGCAGTACTGTGCATGTGGCGGGGAGAGCACCGGGAAGAGAAGCGGCAGCTTCTGTACACCCCTTCACATGCCGGGCCTGTAACCCCGTCCCTGCCAGGAAGGCTGCAAGCGCACAGCTCTGCGGGTTACTGGATCGCAATCCCACTTTGGGAGTGAATGGGCTAAAAAGGGGGTGTGGCTCGGAGCGTGTGCCAGGGGGCGGGGCTCGGAGCGTGTCCTGGGGGCGTGGCTCGGAGCGTGTCCCAGGGGGCGGGGCTCGGAGCGTGTCCCAGGGGGCGGGGCTCGGAGCGTGTCCCAGGGGGCGGGGCTCAGAGCGTGTCCCAGGGGGCGGGGCTCGGAGCGTGTCCCAGGGGGCGGGGCTCGGAGCGTGTCCCAGGGGGCGTGGCTCGGAGCGTGTCCCAGGGGGCGGGGCTCGGAGCGTGTCCCAGGGGGCGTAGCTCGGAGCGTGTCCCAGGGGGCGGGGCTCGGAGCGTATCCCGGGGGCGTGGCTCGGAGCGTGACCCAGGGGGCGTGTCTCGGAGCGTGTCCCAGGTAGCGTGTCTCGGAGCGTGTCCCAGGGGGCGTGGCTCGGAGCGTGTCCCAGGGGGCGGGGCTCGGAGCGTGTCCCAGGGGGCGTGGGCTCGGAGCGTGTCCCAGGGGGCGGGGCTCGGAGCGTGTCCCAGGGGGCGGGGCTCGGAGCGTGTCCCAGGGGGCGGGGCTCGGAGCTTGTCCCGGGGGCGGGGCTCGGAGCGTGTCCCAGGAGGCGTGGCTCGGAGCGTGTCCCAGGGGGCGGGGCTCGGAGCGTGTCTCAGGAGGCGTGGCTCGGAGCGTGTCCCAGGGGGCGGGGCTCGGAGCGTGTCCCAGGGGGCGTGGCTCGGAGCGTGTCCCAGGGGGCAGGGCTCGGAGCGTGTCCCAGGAGGCGTGGGCTCGGAGCGTGTCCCAGGAGGCGTGGCTCGGAGCGTGTCCCAGGGGGCGGGGCTCGGAGCGTGTCCCAGGAGGCGTGGCTCGGAGCGTGTCCCGGGGGCGTGGCTCGGAGCGTGTCCCAGGGGGCGGGGCTCGGAGCGTGTCCCAGGAGGCGTGGCTCAGAGCGTGTCCCAGGGGGCGTGGGCTCTGAGCGTGTCCCAGGGGGCGTGGGCTCGGAGCGTGTCCCAGGGGGCGTGGGCTCGGAGCGTGTCCCAGGGGGCGTGGCTCGGAGCGTGTCCCAGGGGGCGTGGGCTCGGAGGGTGTCCTAGGGGGCGGGGCTCGGAGCGTGTCCCAGGAGGCGTGGCTCGGAGCGTGTCCCGGGGGCAGGGCTCGGAGCGTGTCCCAGGAGGCGTGGCTCGGAGCGTGTCCCGGGGGGCGGGGCTCGGAGCGTGTCCCAGGAGGCGTGGCTCGGAGCGTGTCCCAGGGGGCGGGGCTCGGAGCGTGTCCCAGGAGGTGTGGCTCGGAGCGTGTCCCGGGGGCGTGGCTCGGAGCGTGTCCCAGGAGGCGTGGCTCGGAGCGTGTCCTAGGAGGCGTGGCTCGGAGCGTGTCCCGGGGGCGTGGCTCGGAGCTTGTCCCAGGGCAGGGCTCGGAGCGTGTCCCAGGGGGCGGGGCTCGGAGCGTGTCCCGGGGGCGGGGCTCGGAGCGTGTCCCAGGAGGCGGGGCTCGGAGCGTGTCCCAGGGGGCGGGGCTCGGAGCGTGTCCCGGGGGCGGGGCTCGGAGCGTGTCCCAGGAGGCGTGGCTCGGAGCGGGGGTCAGTAGTCCATGTTGCTTTCGTCACTCTCGTAACAGTCACATGGGGCATCAGTGCCAAAAAACCTGTCCCCAAAGTTACCTGCAGAGGTGAGAGACAGACAAGAACACATCAACTCTCTCCTGGTGACAGACAGGACTGGCCCTCCCCATGCAGGGTGACACAGTTACACAGACAGGACTGGCCCTCCCCGTGCAGGGTGACACAGTTACACAGACAGGACTGGCCCTCCCCATGCAGGATGACAGACAGGACTGGCCCTCCCCATGCAGGGTGACAGTGACAGTGACACAGACAGGACTGGCCCTCCCCATACAAGGTGACACAGTTACACAGACAGGACTGGCCCTCCCCGTGCAGGGTGACACAGTTACACAGACAGGACTGGCCCTCCCCGTGCAGGGTGACACAATTACACAGACAGGACTGGCCCTCCCCATGCAGGGTGACAGACAGGACTGGCCCTCCCGTGCCCTCTCTCACCGATGCCCGGGATAATGTGGAACTCCTGGTTGACGCGCTTGTCTACGGCTGTGGTGATGATGCGGACGTGGGGGAACGCGTACGCCACGGAGTGCACCCCCATCTCTGCCATCAGCAAGGACAGCAGCAAGATCTTCTCCTCCTGCACATCGTGATCCTGCGGAGACCCCAAGAGATAGCACGGGCTGCCGGGAGCGCCGCAGGGCACGCATGCGCACATCGTGATCCTGCGGAGACCCCAAGAGATAGCACGGGCTGCCGAGAGCGCCGCAGGGCACGCATGCGCACACTGTGATCCTGAGGGGACTCCGAGAGATAGCACGGGCTGCCGGGAGCGCCGCAGGGCACGCATGCGCACATCGTGATCCTGCGGAGACCCCGAGAGATAGCACGGGCTGCCGGGAGCGCCGCAGGGCACGCATGCGCACACTGTGATCCTGAGGGGACCCCGAGAGATAGCACGGGCTGCCGAGAGCGCCGCAGGGCACGCATGCGCACATCGTGATCCTGCGGAGACCCCGAGAGATAGCACGAGCTGCCGGGAGCGCCGCAGGGCACGCATGCGCACATAGTGATCCTGCGGAGACCCCGAGAGATAGCACGGGCTGCCGAGAGCGCCGCAGGGCACGCATGCGCACATCGTGATCCTGCGGAGACCCCGAGAGATAGCACGGGCTGCCGGGAGCGCCGCAGGGCACGCATGCGCACATTGTGATCCTGAGGGGACCCCGAGAGATAGCACGGGCTGCCGGGAGCGCCGCAGGGCACGCATGCGCACATCATGATCCTGCGGAGACCCCAAGAGATAGCACGGGCTGCCGAGAGCGCCGCAGGGCACGCATGCGCACATCGTGATCCTGCGGAGACCCCGAGAGATAGCACGGGTTGCCGGGAGCGCCGCAGGGCACGCATGCGCACATCGTGATCCTGAGGGGACCCCGAGAGATAGCACGGGCTGCCGGGAGCGCCGCAGGGCACGCATGCGCACATTGTGATCCTGCGGAGACCCCGAGAGATAGCACGGGCTGTCGGGAGCGCCACAGGGCACGCATGCGCACATAGTGATCCTGAGGGGACCCCGAGAGATAGCACGGGCTGCCGGGAGCGCCGCAGGGCACGCATGCGCACATCGTGATCCTGCGGAGACCCCGAGAGATAGCACGGGCTGCCGGGAGCGCCGCAGGGCACGCATGTGCACATTGTGATCCTGAGGGGACCCCGAGAGATAGCACGGGCTGCCGGGAGCGCCGCAGGGCACGCATGCGCACATCGTGATCCTGCGGAGACCCCGAGAGATAGCACGGGCTGCCGGGAGCGCCGCAGGGCACGCATGCGCACATAGTGATCCTGAGGGGACCCCGAGAGATAGCACGGGCTGCCGGGAGCGCCGCAGGGCACGCATGCGCACGCATGCGCACATTGTGATCCTGATGAGACCCCAAGAGATAGCACGGGCTGCCGGGAGCGCCGCAGGGCACGCATACGCACATCGTGATCCTGCGGAGACCCCGAGAGATAGCACGGGCTGCCGGGAGCGCCGCAGGGCACGCATGCGCACATTGTGATCCTGCGGAGACCCCAAGAGATAGCACGGGCTGCCGGGAGCGCCGCAGGGCACGCATGCGCACATTGTGATCCTGCGGAGACCCCGAGAGATAGCACGGGCTGCTGGGAGCGCCGCAGGGCACGCATGCGCACATTGTGATCCTGAGGGGACCCCGAGAGATAGCACGGGCTGCCGGGAGCGCCGCAGGGCACGCATGCGCACATCGTGATCCTGCGTAGACCCCGAGAGATAGCACGGGCTGCCGGGAGCGCCGCAGGGCACGCATGCGCACATTGTGATCCTGAGGGGACCCCGAGAGATAGCACGGGCTGCCGGGAGCGCCGCAGGGCACGCATGCGCACATAGTGATCCTGAGGGGACCCCGAGAGATAGCACGGGCTGCTGGGAGCGCCGCAGGGCACGCATGCGCACATCGTGATCCTGCGGAGACCCCGAGAGATAGCACGAGCTGCCGAGAGCGCCGCAGGGCACGCATGCGCACATCGTGATCCTGAGGGGACCCCAAGAGATAGCACGGGCTGCCGGGAGCGCCGCAGGGCACGCATGCGCACATAGTGATCCTGAGGGGACCCCGAGAGATAGCACGGGCCGCCGGGAGAGCCACGGAGCAAGGCGACACACACATAGTGATGCTACGGGGACCCCGAGAGATAGCACGGGCTGCTGGGAGAGCCCCGGGGCACGGGGACACGCACATCGTGATTGTAAAGGGACCCCGAGAGGTAGCACAGCCTGCCGGGAGAGCCCCGGCAGGGACACACACACACACGCACATCGTGATCCTGCGGGGACCCCGAGAGGTAGCACAGGCTGCCGGGAGAGCCCCGGGGCACAGGGACACACACACACGCACATCGTGATCCTGCGGGGACCCTGAGAGATAGCACGGGCTGCTAGGAGAGCCCCGGGGCACAGGGACACACACACACGCACATCGTGATCCTGCGGGGACCCTGAGAGATAGCACGGGCTGCTAGGAGAGCCCCGGGGCACGCATGCGCACATCATGATCTTACGGGTCCCCGAGAGATAGAACGGACTGTCGGGAGAGCCCCGGGGACACACGCAATCGCACACCCGCACATATATACAGCACACGCACATTTATACAGCTCACGCACACCCGCACATATGTACGCACAAATACAGCACACGCCCGCACACGCATATACTGACTATGCGCTCACGCACGACGGTACATTTGCAGCACACGCACGCCGGCATATATACAGCACATGTACATTTATACAGCACACGCACGTCCGCACATATACAGACCCCACCCACACCTCCCAGGACACAGCACACACACACAGGGAAACAGCACACACACCTGCAGGGACACAGTACACACACACACACTGTGACAGTAGGGCGTAGCCGGCCTTCGTTAATAGATGTGGAGCCCGGCTGGCTGCCCCTGAAACCGTATTGCAAGGGCTGTGAGTGTCAGCTCTTGGGTCTAATATTGTACCTTACTGTGTTGCCCTGTAATTCTGTTCCCCTTATACGGCCCCCATAGGGTTATAAGATAGGAACAGCGTGTGTGGGGTTAGCTATGTAAGCCCAGTGGGCCAGTTAATGCATTATACTATGGAAGCCACATTATTATTTAGTTACAGCTGACGTCACATCACTATATACTGTTATCGACCATGTCCAGGGTTGTGAGGCTGTCGGCCATTTTTTGGATAATGATCCTTCTATGACACCATCACTTAAAACATTTCTTATTTCTGGCATTCAATTTATACTTTCACACAATTATTTTAATTTTAATAATTTATATTATTTACAGGTATGTGGCACCGCCATGGGTACCAGGTTTGCTCCTAGTTATGCTAATTTATTTATGGGCAGCTGGGAGAACGAATCCATCTGGTCCGGCTGCCCTTACGGAGCAGACCTGGTACTATGGCGGCGCTACATCGATGATATTATTTTTATTTGGTCAGGGTCACTACAGCAATTACACCTATTCCAAGAATACATGAACAACAATTCGTATAATTTAAGATTTTCGTTTGTTTCAAGTAATGTTTCTATAGAATTTTTGGATTTAGTTATATATATCTCTAACAACACTTTACATACCAAAACTCACTTTAAGAAGGTTCAAGCGAACAATTATCTACATGCCGATAGCCATCACAACCCTGCATGGATCGATAACATTCCTAAAGGACAATTCATCAGACTAAAACGAAATAGCTCCACTTTAGACGCATTCCAAAATCAGGCACAGGATCTTAGGAACAGATTCATTGACAGGAAATATTCACCTAATCACCTTGACAATATTATATCAGAGGTTGAGGTTTTGGAAAGATCAACACTTTTAGAGTATAAACCTAAACCATCCAATACACAAATGCAAATACCATTCATTACTCAATTCAATCAGATGGCACCTGGGATAAAGAAAACCATTCGGAAATATTGGCCAATCTTGAGAAAAGATACAGATTTGGCACAAATACTGCCTTCAAAACCAAAAATCATATTCACAAAGGCAGCCAACATAGGCCAAAGGTTGGCCCCAAGCTGTCCACTTAAATCCAATGGTCAGCAAAATAAAATCAAAAACAAAAATGCCATTAAGGGTTACTACACATGTAATACAAGCACAGCATGTAAATTCAGCTCCAAACAATTATGCTTTACTTCAACAAAAACACTGAAGAAGTATACTATCCAACAGCACATCACATGTAATAGCACTAATATTATTTACCTCCTTGAATGTCCCTGTGGTCTGCAGTATGTGGGTATGACCACCAGACCTATCAAACGACGGTTCTATGAACACATCTACAATATCAAAAAAGGTCTAGAGTCCCATAGTGTGTCGAGCCATTTCCTTCATGTGCACGGTAAAGATCCTAAAGGTCTAATATGTGTAGCCATAGAGGCTGTTATACCTAACTGGCGTGGAGGGGATAAGACAAGCATGTTAGGTAAGAGAGAATCCTTTTGGATTTACGAACTACAAACTTTAGCACCGTCTGGACTCAATATAGAATTTGACCTGAGGCCGTTCCTTGTTGACAGATGAGATAACCAGTCTCCTGGGCTGACAATGTAATCGCTGCAATGTACTGTAACCTGTGGTTCCTTCCATTTTATGGTAAGGTCCGGGCATTCATGATGAGGATGGTTCAATAAGTAGGTAGTAATCACCATCACCTTTCTATTATTATTATATTATAATATTTATCATCATTTTATTATAATACTATACAACATATATTAATTACTTATTTTCACCCAACACCATTCTTAGATGGTTATATTTCCTTTAACACTATTAATTTCCACTTCTAATACGTATCACTCTTATTTCCATCAGAAAGGTACATTTTCACCATCACTAATAACTTTCACTTTCAATTATTTATTATTCCTATTTTCAATATACACTCACTTATAAACTTCAAAGTATAGATATATACACAGTATTAGTTCACTTTAGGGATCATATTTGTGGTATATACTAGAAGGTCAAGTTCTGCTCAGCATACTTCTACATATCCCTTGCTTGGCCGGGTCTTAGCAATTTGAGATACGAATAATAGGGTTAATAATTTTTTTTTTTTTTTTTTTATATATATTTTTTATATATTTTTTGTTAATCATATTTTTTGTTAAGCATTTTGTTTTATTCATATGTATACTATTACATTTCTTTTTCTATCCATGAGGATATATAGGTATCAGATACACATCTGTATTTTATGTATTGCACTAATTGTTATATTCTTTTATTTCCTTTATATATGTTTTTTCACTGTTGTATGTCATGTCCATGAGTGTCCACATGCTGAGTGTCCCAGTCCTTTCATCTGCGCATGATCAAGATCACAAGGATGCACTGTCTCTTTAAACCGGGACTATATATTTCGGGACTTACAGGGACTACTTTTCATTACTTTTAACCCCTGAGGAAGAAAGCAAGACTTTCGAAACGCGTAGGGTGGTTCTGTGAGGTCCCCACTACTCGGGTGTGAGTGCTGTACCCTTCCGAAGCTGTGAGCTGTGAGCTGTGAGCTGTGGGAAAGCACATGCTGGCGTAGGAATATCCAACATTTCAGCATTGCTGTGTTTGGTGCACGTGGTGCGGGCAGACCAGGAAGTATCTCTGTGTGTGGTCCTGGAGCTTCTGCAGTGCTGGGAGAGGACTGAGGCAGACACAGCTAGCTGGAAAAACCTGTCCCTGCCCATAATAGACTCCTCGTCTGAGCCCAGGTGTTAACAACAGCAGCAGCAGCAGCAGCAGCAGCAGCAGCAGCAGCAGCAGCAGCAGCTATCCATAAGAGGGGATACTCTTTGAATTATCCATTGCCTGATTACATCCTGTTTTCGGTAAGCAGGTACCCCCACCCGAGTTGGAGAATCTTGCCTGAACCTAATATATGTTTTTATGTACTATTTTATGTGTAATAAGTGTATTTTATGATATTAATGATATGCCATATTAAATGCCATTGTGAGTAGTTACCTGTTGTTCTCAGCGTTTGTTAAGTGTTGTTTGTTTATGTATGTGTATGTTTTACAGTATTATGCTATGATTTGATTTCTTTGTATATTTACATGTTTACCCTTACCACGTGGAGCATCCAATCAGACGGGCGATTTCCGTGGCTCTGGTTGTATATTTTATAATATCTATTAGAATTGCTTTGATCATTACAGTGTTGAGCGCCACTGATATAACTTCTTTTCCACTTCTATAGCCTGACTAGGGGTCAGGGTTATATCACCGGCTGCCAGCTCACTGTGGGATATAGCGCTACCTATTTGTTTTTTCTATTATACTGTATGCTGTATTCCCTTGGACTCATGGGCCCGTAGCTGCCTGTGCAGCTTATAAGTGGGTTGCCTTGTATGGGTGGCCCCTTATGAGAAATAGCTGCAGGGCAGAGACGTCTGGAACATGAGGGGGATATTTGGGGGCAAACAAATTGCATGCACAATCACAATCCATGCTCTAATTGGCTGCCAGCCCCCTCAGTATATTAGATAGGGAGCAAGCCCTATATACGGAAGAGCAGTGTAGCAGATAACTCTCTTTTCCTGTTGGAGATTTGAAGACATGCAGATGCTGGCGGGCCTCTCAAAGGTGCTTCTGAAGTGAAAGAGCTATTCACACAGGGAGCATGGAGAGGCCCAGCCAGCAAGCTGGATTTCCGTCCAGGACAAGGGTTCTATCAAGGTTAGTTTTTGCTGCAGCAGGCGCCTTGCACCTCGGAAAGCCTAGTTTTTACCCCCAGACCCCAGTAACACACACACACACACACACACACACCTGCAGGGACACCGAGCGCGCGCACACACACACACACACACACACACACCTGCAGAGACACAAAACACACACACACCTGCAGGGACACCACACACACACACACACCTGCAGGGACACAACACACACACACCTACAGGGACACAGCACATACACACACACACACCTGCAGGGACACACACCTGCAGGGACAGAGCACACACACACAGCTGCAGGGACACAGCACACACACACCTGCAGGTCACAGCACACACACACACACCTGCAGGGACATCGCACACACACACACCTGCAGGGACACAGCACACACACACACCTGCAAGGACACAGCAAACACCTGCAGGGACACCGCACACACACCTGCAGGGACAGAGCACACACACACACACCTGCAGGGACACAGCACACACACTCACACACACCTGAAGGGACAGAGCACACACACACCTGCAGGGACACAGCACACACACCTGCAGGGACACAGCACACACACCTTCAGGGACACAGCACACACACACCTGCATGGACACCGCACACACACACACACCTGCAGGGACACAGCACACACATACCTGCAGGGACACAGCACACACTCCTGCAGGGACACCGCACACACACACACACACACACACACACACACACACACACACACACACACACACACACACACACACACACACACACACATATACTAAATTGTGTAAGATAGTAGAATCAGAGCAGGATGTAATTTCTCTCCAGAAAGACTTGGAGAGACTGGAAACGTGGGCAGGTAAATGGCAGATGAGGTTTAATACAGATAAATGTAAGGTTATGCATTTGGGATACAAGAATAAAAAGGCGACTTATAAATTAACTGTGGATATATTGGGGGAATCCTTGATGGAGAAGGATTTAGGAGTGCTTGTAGACAGCAGGCTTAGCAATAGTGCCCAATGTCATGCAGTAGCTGCAAAGGCAAACAAGATCTTATCTTGCATCAAACGGGCAATGGATGGAAGTGAAGTAAACATAATTATGCCCCTTTACAAAGCATTAGTAAGACCACTCCTTGAATATGGAGTACAATTTTGGGCACCAATCCTAAGAAAAGACATTATGGAACTAGAGAGAGTACAGAGAAGAGCCACCAAATTAATAAAGAGGATGGACATTCTAACTTATGAGGAGAGGCTAGCTAAATTAGATTTATTTACATTAGAAAAGAGGCGTCTAAGAGGGGATATGATCACTATAGACAAATATATTCGGGGACAATACAAGGAGCTTTCAAAAGAACGATTCATCCCACGGGCAGTACAAAGGACTCGGGGCCATCCCTTAAGGCTGGAGGAATGGAGATTTCACCAGCAACAAAGGAAAGGGTTCTTTACAGTAAGGGCAGTTACAGTGTGGAATTCATTACCCATGGAGACTGCGATGGCAGATACAATAGATTTGTTCAAAAAAAGGTTGGACATCTTTTTAGATAGGAAAGGTATACAGGGATACACCAAATAAGTATACATGGGAAGGATGTTGATCCAGGGATTAATCCGATTGCCAATTCTTGGAGTCAGGAAGGAATTTATTTGTCCCCTTCTGAGACATCATTGGATTATATGACTCTGGGGTTTTTTGTTTGCCTTCCTCTGGATCAATAAGTAAGTATAGATATAGGATAAAGTATCTGTTGTCTAAATTTAGCATAGGTTGAACTTGATGGACGTACGTCTTTTTTCAACCTCATCTACTATGTAACCTGCAGGGACACAGCACACACACACACACACCTGCAGGGGGAAACACCTGCAGGGACACAGCGCACACACACACACACACACACACACACACACCTGCAGGGACACAGCACACACACACCTGCAGGGACACAGCACACACACACACACACCTGCAGGGACAGCACGCACAAATGCACGCCACTTACCAGCAGAACTCGAATGGCCATCATGGCGGCTGCTCCGGTTGACACGGTGCTGTCCATTAGGATAACATAATCCTCACTTATATCCTTGGGAAGGCGCAGATAATGCAGCTAGAGAGAGAGTGAGAGAGTGAGAAGAGACAGCCTGTCATGGTAGCCCAGGACTTTTATCACCATTTATATTTAAGGTATCAGTCACAGGGTAAAACACAGTAATGAAATAAAATGCGATTTTGGATAAATCCTCGGAAACACACAGAATTACAAAATACAAAAATATACACACTTCCTAGGTGCAAGGACCCACTTCAAATGGGTTTCCCCTTTCTGCTTCAGGATATCAAAGTGCTGCACGCAGCAGCCACTCTGCCAGGGATCTCCAGCTGGTCACAGTCCAACTCCACACTCCTTCCCAGAGGTGGACTTCTTTCTGAGGGATAACTGAGGGAATCTCCACACTCCCTCCCAGAGTGTCTCTCCCTCTGAGGGTAACTAACTTCTCTGATCAGCAGTGCCTCTTGTTATACCTCTTGCTGGCCATGCTTTAACATTGAACAATGGTAGCCAGCCAAGAGAAACAGTGCCTGGGGCTCAGACCTAATAACTGATTCATTTAACTAATCCCCTGCCTTTGTTCTGATCTATTTCTTGGGAGATCCTCAACTGAGTGAATTACTAGTCTTTCTCCATAGAAATGACTGTAACAGTGGAATATCTCATTTACTTTCTTGCATGTTAATTCCATCATCATCATACAATGCCAACTACTGTACCTAAGCTGGGGGAGAATTGCCAACACAGGCATAAATACAGACATAAGGTAATTATGTAAAAGACAGGACTTCGCATTACACACAGCTAGCCCAAATCACATCACAGAACAATGTTGATTGGGGAAAGGATTGTCACAGGGAAGACAGAATACATGCTTTGAAATGCATTCTTACAGTAATGGTGCATTATACATTCCCTGTTCTCCCTCTGATATTAAAGACGTTTGGCTGAAATAAGCCTTACATAGCTGGCCAAGTTAATGGTTTTAGGGGTAAATAGCTGGGGTGTTTCTTTATTAGGTCCCTATCATGAGAGGGGATTTGGCGCGGGATTAAACGGGTTACACCCCATTTGGCCACCCCCTACTCTCACCTGGGAAGCAAGGGGTTAACTGGACTGGGGTCCAGTAATGTGTTTTTGCCTTGCTTCAGCCATCCAACTGTTTATTCCCCTGCATAAATGTATTGTCTCATCCTGGTGTTTGCACCCACACATACACTAGGGTTGATGCGGGAGGGAAGGGGTTAAAGTTAATTTAGTGATTATAGACCTTTGTTCCCTTTTCCCGCCTTTTCAGGCTCCATTTTGCAGCCGTCCATAGGTCGCCATTGAGACTCCATGCAATCTAATGGCAGAAGTAGCGGTTTTGGACCTGTTTTCCAGTGACGACCAGCAGGTGGCGTCCGAGAGGAGGAGCGGCGGTTTCCCATTGTAAGTCAATGGGGCCATTGACTTCAATGGAGATTCCTCAACGCCGGCCTCGAGGAACAGTTTGGCAGCCATCCAAACCGCAGACCACAAAAGTGGATACAACGTCTTTGAAAAGAGTTTAATCACTTCGGTCAAGTTCAAAGACAATTGGCGTGGGAATCTTAGGTTCTAGGGCACCTGGGAATAAAATTCTTGTTGCCCCTAGCCCCTAGGAACCCCCACACACGACCCCCACTGGGTTCAGGAATGAGGGACCCCCATAAAGGGTCGAGCGGAGAAGGAGGGTCTCGCCATTGACTTTAATGGCGGAGCGGAGGTCCCATTGAATCCAATGGCGGCGTGTGCCCATGCATTGTCTATGGCGGCGCCGGCCATTGATTCCAATGAGGAAAAGCCGCGTGGCGTGAAAACGGCTAAGTGTGAAATGATGAAAAATGTAAGTCCATATTTCCGGTTCCGGAATGACCAGAGGGATAGGATTTGGGTGACATGTAGCCAAGGTTCCGGATTTAATGCATGGCCATTCCCAGCCCTCTCCGAACAACCAGACGGAGTATGGGCGAATGTAAAGATTTGTGGTTTTTCCCATAGACTTCAATGGCGGCGGTTTCCCCATTGAAAGTCTATGGCGGGGAACTCCATTGATTGCCACTGCGGAGTTGCTCCATTGAAGCCCATGGCGACGGAGCCCGTTGTTTTCAATGGGGAAAGAGTGAAAAGCAGAGATTCATTTTTAAAGGGACGAATCTTGTATTTTAAAAATGTTTTAAAGTGTATTTATGTATCTCCGGTTCTGGAGGTCGCAGAGAGTTGAAATTTGGCCACTATGTAGAGTCACTGTAGGCATAAATAACTGGCAATTTTCGACCCACTGAGCGCCCCAGAACGGAACCTATTAATATGTGAAAATATTAAACTGTATATGGTATTTTGGATCTGCTCTGAAAATGCAGACCCCATCTGCTATGCTAATAGGTCAGGAAGGGCAGCCGGATGGTTTAGCATAAGCCCTCTGATCAAAGGTTAACCGCCCTGATTGTTTACACTAGGGCCAGGAACAAAGAAGTTGAGTGGTTTGCAAGTGTCCTAGTTCACACTTGCAGGGGAAGAAGAATCTACTTCAAATAGATTTTGCTAGCCAGCTCGGCGCCTAGGGTTAAAGAGATGGGTTTGAGATGGTATAAAAATGAGGCTCAGCCTATGCTCTATGTCTTTGTGATTTTCAAGATTGCTGTATGAACTGCCAGTCCAGATTTGACTGTTTCATCATTCCATCTTAAGTAAGTGTCTATATTTTGTCTGTTATTTGTATACCTCGTGTGTTCACCTTTTTCAAGGAATAAATTATATTTTATCATATCTAAGCCTCGTTCAGTTCAACCCAGGTATTTTGGTGTAAATTATATCTTGTCATAAAGTTACCATGACAGTCCCCCAGCTACCCCTACCGTCACACCTCCCCCTCAAGATGAAGGCTTCCAGGACAGTCACCATCTCAGTTGGCAACGTTCCCCAACTCCAGAGAGAGGACGACCGACGAGATGCTGTCCACTGAACTCAAGCAGCCAGTAGCCGTGGAGCAGCAGCTCCAGGAGAAGACACAGTCAGCGATGCCTGCAGCCCCTGCCAGCAACACAGCTATGGAGCTTCCAGACAGGCAGCAGTCTACGGCAGGAGGACCAACCGGTCCACAAAGATTTGTTTTTTCATCCAGGAGTCCCAGGCAATCGGCGTGGGGGTCCCCTGTGCCATCGTACTTCTGAGGCAGCCTGATATGGTCTGCCCAGGACACCGGTACCCACAGGCAGAGGTGCCGGTGGAGTTACTCAGAGAGGATGCTCTTGTGACCCCAGTCACAGAGAGCCAAAGTGGGGCAGTTGCCCAGGCAGTGGAGCCTTTGGTACCCCTGCCCACTGAGGATGTCACCGTCCCCCTACATTTGGGACCAACGGATCCTGCAGTACCTGAGGAGCCCAGTAACCCCAGTCTGGGGCAACACTTCCCAGCTACAGGGTGGACGTCCCGCGAGAGGCTGTATCCCCAGGTGAAGCAGCTCCAGCCAAAGATACAGACAGCAGTTTTTAAAGATTTGTCTTTTTGTCCAGGGATCCCCGGTAATGTGCCTGGGGGGCCCGCTGCAACAAGGTACTTTTGGGCAGCATGATAGGGTCTGGCCCAGGCACCCACAGAGAGGGATTCCGGTGAAGGTAAAGGATGCTCTCGTGACCCCAGTCACAGAGAGCCACAGTTGGGCAGTTGCCAGGCAAAGGTGCAGTTGGCACCAATGCCCACCAAGGTGATTTGTGCTCCCCAGCTTTTGGAACCAACCCCACAGACCGTCACTTCTTTACATTTGGAGACCCCAGTAGATGGAGCGCTGCATTGCTGCAGTCAGCAGCCCCAAGCATTTGCAATCTTTTGTGACGCCAGTGGTCAGTGTCCCCAAACCCGGGGAGGCAAACCTCGGATGGAGGGGGGAACGAGTGTGTTTTTACATCTGATCAGAGACCTGATGGATGTAGAACATGTGGAGGGAAGAACCCTCAGCAGGCTGACGGACTGTATCAGCCAGAAATACTTTGTCCTACCTCAAGAACCTCAATTTCTGTCAGGCTCAGAAAGCCACCAGAGAGGGTGACTGTCCTGGCACCTTAATCTTGAGGGGGGGGGGGGGTGTGACGGTAGGGGTGGCTGGCTGACCTAGTGGGGAGAATCCCAGCTATTTACCCCTAAATCCATGTAACTTGGCCAGCTATGTAAGGCTTATCTCAGCCAAATGTAATTTAATATTCAAATATTCAAAGCATGTATTCTGTCTTCCCTGTAACTATCCTTTCCCCAATCACAACCAAGGTTTGCTCTGAGACTATTTCAGGACATCATGTGCTTCCTAAGGAGATTAAAACGTAACTTTGTTAACAACATCTATTATGGGACGGAGGTATTTTATGCTAACCAAGCTCAAATAAAGCATATGTAGAGTTTTTAGATTGTAATAGGGCAGTGCCGGTTTATCTTCTGTAACCAAGGCTATAAATACTGGGGTGGTATTATTACCCCAACCCAGATCACGCTGAAGCCGCTTGCTAATGTGTCATCACCATGTGCACTTGCAATAAAGATTCCTTGTTACTCAGCGAACCCGTCTGCAGTTGTTGGTGCCCCGAGGGTACCCCAGAAAAGGCTGCGGTCACAGTTGGTGTTTGAAGTGGGATTCCTACATCTCGGGACCGAGGCTGGACGAGGAACGGGAGATCCCGAGACATTCTCTAGGTCGACCATACTGAGGTAAGCCACCTTTTCTAAATGACTCTAGTTTAATTGTTGAATGTCTTGGTAAAACCCTGAACTTTTCCTAACTTCACCTGAGTGACGGAATCTCGTGAGTAGTAAGAAATGTTTATAATTTAAAAATATAAGGAATTGCCTGAGTGACTATTGTCTTAGTGACTAAGGAATATATAAAACTGCAGTAACTTTAATGGGAAATGCATCCTCTGTGGCACCTGAGAAGGGGCCTCCCAAGGGGTCGCCCCTGTTTTGTATGATACAATTGTACGGTTCCCCAGCGGGTACATTTCTGGAACAGTGGTCAGAGATTACCAGTAAAACGGATCAGCCATCCAAAAACGCCCCAAGATCAAAAGTGCTGTGTCTGCAGTTTATCATTGGAACTTCCAGCGACGGCGCATGTTCCAGCCACGTCATCTGAGTGCGACGAGACCAGCGGGTCTGCGATCGAAGCACCAGCAAGCGTGACGTGGCGTCCGAGCCCTGGAAGCAAATTGTGGAGTCCCCCTTAGGATCCAGCATGGAGGGAGTGATTGAGCTGCTGAGAACGCTGTTTTCCCATCACCCTGTCGTGAGTAGGATTCTAATTTTACACCTACCGGACGGGATCTCTACTTTTTAGACATTTGTTTTGTTTTTTCAATGCTTCTTTATTTTTATTATTAAATAGCACCAGTTTATTTTTTAGCTATTCTGTGTTCTATGTGCGTCTTTGTGTTGTTGTGGTTAGTGGTTTGATCCAGGTGTTTTGTGTCAGTGTTGCACTATGAATTTTCTTTCTGTTTATCCACACATGTTATGAGACATCAATCAAGATCTAAGTGGACATTTCATTGGACACTAAGGACTGGACTAATATTTGGTCAGAGATCACCTTAGGTGGCGTATGGGTTTTATTTAGGCGACGGTATATTGTGTTATTTTATACAGAGAGTGCCGGCCAATTCCCCAGGACGTCCATCCGACTCCCACTACTCAGTCTCCATGTGTAGAGACGCAACAATGTACAGTGGTGAAATCTCAACATGTTTCGCACTTTACACGTCCTTCATCAGCAATCCTACAAGTGCAAACAGAGTAGAGTGAGTCGGTGGACAGCGAGCTGGATGGTCTTGGTAGAAGTGGAGATGACATAACACAGATGTCCCTTTGAGGCGACAGTGAGATGGCTGCTCTCACCTCGGGCTCTCCTGTGTTGTGATTGGTCTGAATCAGGATCTTGCCAAGGCGGATGTCCTTACACACAGCGGTCAGGGCCTGTTCCATGGTTTCTCCAGCCCGGAGAATGGAGACCCCTGTGATCTGAAACCAACAGAGCGAGGACAATTCCCATTACAGCACAGTCTACCTCCAAACACAAATATCTACCCCCTGCCTACCTCCAAACCAAAATATGTACCTCATCCAAACCCAAATATCTACCTCCTGCCTATCTCCAAACCTAAATATGTACCTCATCCAAACCCAAATATCTACCTCCTTCTTCCTCCCAACCCAAATATCTACCTACATCCTCCTCCCAACCCAAATATCTACCTACATCCTCCTCCCAACCGAAATATCTACCCCATCCTCCTCCGAACCTCAATATCAACCCCGGCCTACTCCCAACCCAAATAGCTACCTCCATCCTCCTTCCAACCCAAATATCTACTCCATCATCCTCCCAACCCAAATATCTACCCACGCCTCCTCCCAACCCAAATATCTACCCCCACCCTCATCCCAACCCAAATATCCACCCCCTCCTCCTCACAAACTAAATATCTACCCCCTGCCTCCTCCCAACCCAAATATCTACCCCCTGCCTCCTCCCAACCCAAATATCCACCCCCATCTCTTCCCAACCCAAATATCTATCCCCCGCCTCCTCGCCTGGCAGTCTTACCCTCTGTCGGTGGAAACTCTTGCCCTGGTATAATGTTCCCTGAGGAGTCTCCACGGTCACTGGCTGTAAACAGGAGAAGGTGGGAAAAGTGTCTTTGGTGTGTTCTAATTATTGGGGTGTTCTAATTATTGGGGGCAGAGAGAAAGCAGAGGATAACTTATCAATGCAGCCAATGCAGCGCTTCTTATACTGCGCACAGGTACCCTCTTTATACTGCGCACAGGTACCCTCTTATACTGCGCACAGGTACCCTCTTATACAGCGCACAGGTACCCTCTTATACTGCGCACAGGTACCCTCTTATACTGCGCACAGG
The DNA here is from genome assembly GCF_040206685.1 of Ascaphus truei. NCBI lineage: Eukaryota > Metazoa > Chordata > Amphibia > Anura > Ascaphidae > Ascaphus > Ascaphus truei. The sequence goes on from NW_027456858.1 coordinate 175,251, forward strand.
TAGGGGGTAGCCGGTCTTCATTAATAAAAGGTGGAGCCCGGCTGGCTGCCTCTGAGGCCCTATGGCAAGGGCTGAGAGTGTCAGCTCTTGGGTCTAATATTGTACCTTACCGTGTTGCCCTGTAATTCTGTTCCTCTTATACTGTCCCCCATAGGGTTATAAACTAGGAACCGTGTGTGGGAGTAACTGTGTAAGCCCAGTGGGCTAGTTAATGCATTATATGCTGTATTCCCTTGTACTCATGGTCCCGTAGCTGCCTGTGCAGCTTATAAGGAGGTTGCCTTGTATGGGTGGCCCCTTATGAGAAATAGCTGCAGGGCAGAGACATCTGGAACATGACGGGGATATTTGGAGGTGTCACAGTAGCCCAGGACTTTTAACACCATTTATATTTAAGGGATCAGTCAGAGGTAAAAACCCAGTAATATAATAAAATGAGGTTTATTTGGATAAGACCTCAGAAACACACAGAGATACAAAATACAGAGAATATACACACTGTATATATGTCTGGGGTTTGAGGACTACTCTCCTAGTTGCAAGGCAGCTGCTTCAGCAAAGGCTTACCTTGATAGGACCCTTGTCCTGGATGGAAATCCAGCCTGCTGACTGGGCCTCTCCACGCTTCCCTGTGTGAATAGCTCTTTCACTTCAGAAGCACCTTCGAGAGGCCCGTCACCAGCTGCTTGTCTTCACATCTCCAACAGAAAAGAGAGTTAACTGCTACACTGCACTCCCTTAAATAGGGCTTGATCTATATCTAAATCATTGAGGGGGCTGGCAGCCAATTACAGCATGGATTGTGGTTGTGCATGCAATCATAGGAGGGAAGAATTCAAAACTTGCCAATGGAAATCGTGCTTATGAATTTGAACTCCAGGAACTGTTTTCCTGCTAGCCCCATATCCTCAGGGGTCCTGGCTCCCCTGAGTCTACGTGAAACAAAGGGCTTTCTAATCCAGATATCCTGTTCACCAAATGGTTCTCCCCCCTCTGGACATCCTATCCTCTTTGAACTATGGACTCTATGCAAACTAGCGGGCATCTTAACCATATGCCTGGGCTGTCTGTATAGAGCATTATAGTAAACGCAAAACACGATATACAGTACACTTTATTACAGAATATACTTTGGGGGACCTTATACTTATAAGGGAAATAACTTGGGGATATTTGGCCTGGAAATCCAGGAGTCTGGGGGACACAGGGAAGCCCCGGTGTAATTCACCCTGCGTACCGGCAAATCATGCCTGCTCGCTGGGGAGAATTAAATGACTACCGGCAACTTTGGCCCCCCAACTCCTGCAACCAAAATAATTGTATTTCCGCCCAAATATCCCCCCCAAAACTGACACGCAAGAAATTTCACAGTTCTAGGGCTAAGGGAACATGAAATAGGAAAAACCAGGGTCATTTTATTTCCCAGCATGTATTATCCCTGGTCCCTGGCTTATGGAGGCACCAGGGACCCCCACGGGTTCAGGGGTAACCAGCGGGTTTAACCTTTATTAGATAGCCTGGTTACCCCCTCCTGTCACAGCGGACAAACAGGATTAACCTGTATTGCCTGCCAGCAAGGTATTAGATCTGGTGTCTTAGAGCAGGTTTTACAGCCCCGTGCACAGACCCCACGTTTTAGGTCCAAATGGTAGAGTGCAAGCTCTAGGGACCAAATGTTAGTTTTTCTGGGTTTTAAAACTGCATTGTGTGTTTGTGCTGTGAGCGGGACTGCATACCGGACAAAAGGCAGCCAGATGTGAATTAGCATTTCATTGCCACCAGCTCAGGTATAGAGATTCCCTGTGTTAATTGCAAAAGATATGCAGGTTTTGGCACAGGGTGAGGGGGAAGGGCTGTGAACAGGATATCTAGATTAGAAAGTCTTTGTTTCACGTAGATACAGCGGAGCCGGGGGAAACGGTTGTTGGAGTTCAAACTCCTAAGCACGATTTCCATTGGCAAGTTTTGAATCTTGCCCTCCTATGAGTGAATGCACAACCACAATCCATGTTCTAATTGACTGCCAGCCCCCTCAGTATATTAGATAGGGAGCAAACCCTATATAAGGAAGAGCAGTGAAGCAGCTCTCTCTTTTCCTGTTGGAGATTTGAAGACAAGCAGCTGCTGACGGGCCTCTCAAAGGTGCTTCTGAAGTGAAAGAGCTATTCATACAGGGAAGCATGGAGAGGCCTAGGCAGGAGGCTGGATTTCCGTCCAGGACGTCCAGGGTCCTATCAAGGTAAGCCTTTGCTGAAGCAGGCGCCTTGCAACTAGGAAAGTCTAGTCCTCAAACCCCAGACCCCAGATCCCAGTAAGTGTGTACATTCTCTGTATTTTGTATTTCTGTGTGTTTCCGAGGTCTTATCCGAATAAACCGCATTTTATTTCATTACAGGCATACCCCGCTTTAAGGACACTCACTTTAAGTACACTCGCGAGTAAGTACATATCGCCCAATAGTCAAACGGCAGCTCACGCATGCGCCTGTCAGTACGTCCTGAACAGCAATACTGTCTCCCTACCTGTACAGAAGCTGTGCGCAAGCGGGGAGACTATAGAGCCTGTTACAAATGCGTTATTTACATCAGTTATGCACGTATATGACAATTGCAGTACAGTACATGCTTCAGTACAGTACAGTAGTGCTTCACTTTAAGTACATTTTCGCTTTACATACATGCTCCGGTCCCATTGCGTATGTTAATGCGGGGAGTGCCTGTGTTACATAGTTACATACATGCTCCGGTCCCATTGCGTACGTTAATGCGGGGAGTGCCTGTGTTACATAGTTACATACAGGCTCCGGTCCCATTGCGCACGTTAATGCGGGGTGTGCCTGTGTTATAGTTACATACATGCTCCGGTCCCATTGCGTACGTTAATGCGGGGAGTGCCTGTGTTACATAGTTACATACAGGCTCCGATCCCATTGCGTACGTTAATGCGGGGTATGCCTGTGTTACATAGTTACATACATGCTCCGGTCCCATTGCGTACGTTAATGCGGGGTATGCCTGTGTTACATAGTTACATACATGCTCCGGTCCCATTGCGTACGTTAATGCGGGGAGTGCCTGTGTTACATAGTTACATACAGGCTCCGGTCCCATTGCGTACGTTAATGCGGGGTATGCCTGTGTTACATAGTTACATACATGCTCCGGTCCCATTGCGTATGTTAATGCGGGGTATGCCTGTGTTACATAGTTACATACATGCTCCGGTCCCATTGCGTACGTTAATGCGGGGTATGCCTGTAATGTGTTTTGCCTATTGGCTGATCCCTTAAATATAAATGTGTTAAAAGTCCTGGCCTACCGTGACATACACTTTGCCCCTAGGTGGGTCTGATCCCTTAACCTGTCACTGCCATTACTACAGTGATCCTAGGAGAGACTGACCCCTTAACCCTGTCACTGCCATTAGCACACTTTGCCCCTAGGTGGGTCTGACCCCTTAACCCTGTCACTGCCATTAGCACACTTTGCCCCTAGGAGGGACTGACACCTTCAAGTAGAGGTTATGAATGATGGGTGTTGTCCGAGCAGCTTTCACAGAAGAGAAGAGACTGTGAAAACAGGACATGGAGAATAAAGTAGGAGGAGAGAGCAGAGAGAACTACGCCCCATGCAGGATATTAATTGTCCACTTAAAACAACAGGACATGTTTTAGAGAGAAGCGCTCAGAGAGCATTCCCAGCAGAGGTCACAAGAGGTCGCTGGGCAGAAGGTCAGCACCCACTTCTATCACACACATCCTGGGCCACTGCTCGCCTCTGGCAGGGACCGGCTCGCCTCTGGCAGGGACCGGCTCGCCTCGGGCAGGGACCGGCTCGCCTCGGGCAGGGACCGGCTCGCCTCGGGCAGGGACCGGCTCGCCTCGGGCAGGGACCGGCTCGCCTCGGGCAGGGACCGGCTCGCTTCGGGCAGGGACCGGCTCGCCTCGGGCAGGGACCGGCTCGCCTCGGGCAGGGACCGGCTCGCCTCGGGCAGGGACCGGCTCGCCTCGGGCAGGGACCGGCTCGCCTCGGGCAGGGACCGGCTCGCCTCGGGCAGGGACCGGCTCGCCTCGGGCAGGGACCGGCTCGCCTCGGGCAGGGACCGGCTCTGCGGGGCGCAGCGTCTCACAGGGACTTACATTGAGTGGGAGGAAGGACAGAGCATGTTCTATCAGCAGGCGCATGAGGCGCTTAGAGTAGAAGATAAACTCATCCCGATTTGTGTCCTTATTCCTGCGGAGGCAAAAAACACCATCAAACCGCATCTAATATCACACTGCGCTGCGCCTCCTCCCCGTGTAATATCACACCGCGCTGCGCCTCCTCCCCATGTAATATCACACCGCGCTGCGCCTCCTCCCCATGTAATATCACACCGCGCTGCGCCTCCTCCCCGTGTAATATCACACCGCGCTGCGCCTCCTCCCCATGTAATATCACATCGCACTGCGCCTCCTCCCCATGTAATATCACACCGCGCTGCGCCTCCTCCCCATGTAATATCACATCGCGCTGCGCCTCCTCCTCATGTAATATCACACCGCGCTGCGCCTCCTCCCCATGTAATATCACACTGCGCTGCGCCTCCTCCCCATGTAATATCACACCGCGCTGCGCCTCCTCCCCGTGTAATATCACACCGCGCTGCGCCTCCTCCCCATGTAATATCACATCGCGCTGCGCCTCCTCCCCGTGTAATATCACACCGCGCTGCGCCTCCTCCCCATGTAATATCACATCGCACTGCGCCTCCTCCCCATGTAATATCACACCGCGCTGCGCCTCCTCCCCATGTAATATCACATCGCGCTGCGCCTCCTCCTCATGTAATATCACACCGCGCTGCGCCTCCTCCCCATGTAATATCACACCGCGCTGCGCCTCCTCCCCATGTAATATCACACCGCGCTGCGCCTCCTCCCCATGTAATATCACACCGCGCTGCGCCTCCTCCCCATGTAATATCACATCGCACTGCGCCTCCTCCCCATGTAATATCACACCGCGCTGCGCCTCCTCCCCATGTAATATCACATCGCGCTGCGCCTCCTCCTCATGTAATATCACACCGCGCTGCGCCTCCTCCCCATGTAATATCACACCGCGCTGCGCCTCCTCCCCGTGTAATATCACACTGCGCTGCGCCTCCTCCCCATGTAATATCACACCGCGCTGCGCCTCCTCCCCATGTAATATCACATCGCACTGCGCCTCCTCCCCATGTAATATCACACCGCGCTGCGCCTCCTCCCCATGTAATATCACATCGCACTGCGCCTCCTCCCCATGTAATATCACACTGCGCTGCGCCTCCTCCCCGTGTAATATCACACCGCGCTGCACCTCCTCCCCATGTAATATCACACTGCGCTGCGCCTCCTCCCCGTGTAATATCACACCGCGCTGCGCCTCCTCCCCGTGTAATATCACACCGCGCTGCGCCTCCTCCCCGTGTAATATCACACCGCGCTGCGCCTCCTCCCCATGTAATATCACACTGCGCTGCGCCTCCTCCCCGTGTAATATCACACTGCGCTGCGCCTCCTCCCCGTGTAATATCACACCGCGCTGCGCCTCCTCCCCGTGTAATATCACACCGCGCTGCGCCTCCTCCCCGTGTAATATCACACCGCGCTGCGCCTCCTCCCCGTGTAATATCACACCGCGCTGCGCCTCCTCCCCATGTAATATCACACCGCGCTGCGCCTCCTCCCCATGTAATATCACAACGCGCTGCGCCTCCTCCCCATGTAATATCACAACGCGCTGCGCCTCCTCCCCATGTAATATCACACCGCGCTGCGCCTCCTCCCCATGTAATATCACACCGCGCTGCGCCTCCTCCCCATGTAATATCACACCGCGCTGCGCCTCCTCCTCATGTAATATCACACCGCGCTGCGCCTCCTCCCCATGTAATATCACACCGCGCTGCGCCTCCTCCCCATGTAATATCACACCGCGCTGCGCCTCCTCCTCATGTAATATCACACCGCGCTGCGCCTCCTCCCCATGTAATATCACACCGCGCTGCGCCTCCTCCCCATGTAATATCACACCGCGCTGCGCCTCCTCCCCATGTAATATCACACCGCGCTGCGCCTCCTCCCCATGTAATATCACACCGCGCTGCGCCTCCTCCCCATGTAATATCACACCGCGCTGCGCCTCCTCCCCATGTAATATCACACCGCGCTGCGCCTCCTCCCCATGTAATATCACATCGCGCTGCGCCTCCTCCCCATGTAATATCACATCGCGCTGCGCCTCCTCCCCATGTAATATCACACCGCGCTGCGCCTCCTCCCCATGTAATATCACACCGCGCTGCGCCTCCTCCCCATGTAATATCACACTGCACTGCGCCTCCTCCCCATGTAATATCACACTGCGCTGCGCCTCCTCCCCATGTAATATCACACCGCGCTGCGCCTCCTCCCCATTTAATATCACACCGCGCTGCGCCTCCTCCCCATGTAATCACACCGCGCTGCGCCTCCTCCCCATGTAATATCACACCGCGCTGCGCCTCCTCCCCATGTAATATCACACAGCGCTGCGCCTCCTCCCCATGTAATATCACACCGCGCTGCGCCTCCTCCCCATGTAATATCACACCGCGCTGCACCTCCTCCTCATGTAATATCACACTGCGCTGTGCCTCCTCCCCATATAATATCATACAGCGCTGCGCCTCCTCCCCATGTAATATCACACCGCGCTGCGCCTCCTCCCCATGTAATATCACACCGCGCTGCGCCTCCTCCCCATGTAATATCACACCGCGCTGCGCCTCCTCCCCATGTAATATCACACAGCGCTGCGCCTCCTCCCCATGTAATATCACACAGCGCTGCGCCTCCTCCCCATGTAATATCACACCGCGCTGCGCCTCCTCCCTGATATCACACCGCGCTGCGCCTCCTCCCTGATAATATCACACCGCGCTGCGCCTCCTCCCTGATAATATCACACCGCGCTGCGCCTCCTCCCTGATAATATCACACCGCGGTTATTGCCGGGTCCTCACCGGATTATGGTGTGCAGACCGCGCACCTGGGGGCTGCTCTGCAGGACGCTGAGGGTCTCCGGGAGAGGCTGTCCCTGGTGAGCGGAAGCCAGTGCCGCCCTAATACAGAGAGAGAGTCAGAACACGGGGTGGGGGGAGGGCAGGCGTGTAGCGTGCACAGAATCCCCCGCAAACACGCATGCAGCTGCTGTGCACACACACACACACACACACACACACACACACACACACTATCTGTACGGGGAGAGGGGGAGAGACGGTCCTTATACCGACTGGGAGAGGGGGAGAGACGGTCCTTATACCGACTGGGAGAGGGGGACAGACGGTCCTTATACCGACTCGGAGAGGGGGACAGACGGTCCTTATACCGACTCGGAGAGGGGGAGAGACGGTCCTTATACCGACTGGGAGAGACGGTCCTTATACCGACTGGGAGAGGGAGAGAGACGGTCCTTATACCGACTGGGAGAGGTGGAGAGACGGTCCTTATACCGACTGGGAGAGGGGGAGAGACGGTCCTTATACCGACTGGGAGAGGGGGAGAGACGGTCCTTATACTAACTGGGAGAGGGGGAGAGACGGTCCTTATACTGATTGGGAGAGGGGGAGAGACGGTCCTTATACCGACTGGGAGAGGGGGAGAGACACTCCTTATACAGACTGGGAGAGGGGGAGAGACACTCCTTATACAGACTGGGAGAGGGGGAGAGACGGTCCTTATACCGACTGGGAGAGGGGGAGAGACGGTCCTTATACCGACTGGGAGAGGGGGAGTGACGGTCCTTATACTAACTGGGAGAGGGGGAGAGACGGTCCTTATACCGATTGGGAGAGGGGGAGAGACGGTCCTTATACCGACTGGGAGAGGGGGAGAGACACTCCTTATACAGACTGGGAGAGGGGGAGAGACACTCCTTATACCGACTGGGAGAGGGGGAGAGACACTCCTTATACCGACTGGGAGAGGGGGAGAGACACTCCTTATACAGACTGGGAGAGGGGGAGAGACACTCCTTATACAGACTGGGAGAGGGGGAGAGACGCTCCTTATAAAGTACTAGCTGATATACCCGGCGTTGCCCGGGATGTAAATCCGTAATAGGTAGTATTTCTAAATAGGGTAAGGATAGGTTGAGTATTTGGTGGAAAGGTTGTATAATAATGTTGAAAAGAAACATGGAAGAAAATGTAATCCGATGTTGTTTAAAAATGGTTTATTCTAAAGTTATTGTGAGTTGGCGAGTGGCTGGTGAGTGCGGTGTGGCGGTCCCACTACGGTGGGAAGGGGTGTGAGGTGGTGGGTGAAAGGCCGCGGCCGCCACTGCCCTGCTCCTCCCGCTGGCAGGTCCCGCAGTGCGCGGCCAAGCAGGTTTGCAGGCTGTGAGGAGGGTGGAAGGAGGCGGGAGGGCTGCTGCGTCGCCCCTGAGGGTTGTGAGGTGATGGGAGCGGCGGCGACGCTAAACCACCCACCCGCGCGGCCAAGCAGGGCGCTGCGAGGGGAGGTGAGTTGCAGGTGAGGGGGGGTGATGATGGAGGGGGGGGTGAGGTGAGGTTTGGGTGAGGGGGGGGCTGGCCTCGGGGGTGAGGAAGAGGTGTGTGCACGTGTGTGTGTCTCTCCGTCTCTCCTTTGGCCCGTCACTCCGCCTCAGGCCAATGAGAGGTGTGCGGGGGCGGGCGGGCCAAGGGAGCAATCTCATTGGCCTGGCACAAAGTCCAATGGGATTGCCGCTAGGGACACAGGGAGGGACACAGGGAGACACATACAGACACGGAAACATATGACGCTTTCAGAAATATATAGTAAGATGGGAGAGGGGGAGAGACGCTCCTTATACCGACTGGGAGAGGGGGAGAGACGCTCCTTATACCGACTGGGAGAGGGGGAGAGACGCTCCTTATAAAGAATGGGAGAGGGGGAGAGACGCTCCTTATACCGACTGGGAGAGGGGGAGAGAGGCTCCTTATACCGACTGGGAGAGGGGGAGAGACGCTCCTTATACAGACTGGGAGAGGGGGAGAGACGCTCCTTATACAGACTGGGAGAGGGGGAGAGACGCTCCTTATACAGACTGGGAGAGGGGGAGAGACGCTCCTTATACAGACTGGGAGAGGGGGAGAGACGCTCCTTATACAGACTGGGAGAGCGGGAGAGACGGTCCTTATACAGACTGGGAGAGGGGAAGAGACGCTCCTTATACAGACTGGGAGAGAGGGAGAGACGCTCCTAGAGGTTGAAGTTATTTGAATGTGTGTACGTAATGTGTGTGTTCTGATAAAGTGTACATATCAACACACACACATCTTATATACACACAGACACACAAATCTTATATACACACACACACACACACATATGTTATATACACACAGACACACAGACACGGTATCAGTGTCGCTCTGAATGCAGGAGGAGGGGGTTGGGTGCAGGGGTGCGGGGGGATCTGTGTCACCATTGAAGTGTTTCAGGACGTATTGGGGGATGCGAGTGTGTGGACGGGAGGGCGAGGAAGGACGGGAGGCCGAAGGGGGAGGAGGGGTGAGGGGGACGGGAGGGTGAGAGAAGGGTGAGCGGGACGGTGAGTGGGAGGTGGAACAGCGCGTGACGGAATGGAAGGGTGAGCGGGTGTGTAAGCGTGACGGGAGGGCGAGCGTGGCAGGAGCGTGTCAGGGACCCTGCAGGGCATGTCATGGTTACAAGAGCAGAGAGATAATCATGCAAAAACTGGTAATTGCGCATGCAAAGCGTCAGCGGGTTAATGCACCGTACCCAGCTCAACCTAACCACCGCCGTGTGCCCCATACCCCTCCCAACACTGTGTGCCCCATACCCCTCCCAGCACGATGTGCCCCATACCCCTCCCAGCACTGTGTGCCCCATACCCCTCCCAGCACGGTGTGCCCCATACCCCTCCCAGCACTGTGTGCCCCATACCCCTCCCAGCACGATGTGCCCCATACCCCTCCCAGCACGGTGTGCCCCATACCCCTCCCAGCACTGTGTGCCCCATACCCCTCCCAGCACTGTGTGCCCCATACCCCTCCCAGCACGGTGTGCCCCATACCCCTCCCAGCACGATGTGCCCCATACCCCTCCCAGCACTGTGTGCCCCATACCCCTCCCAGCACGGTGTGCCCCATACCCCTCCCAGCACTGTGTGCCCCATACCCCTCCCAGCACTGTGTGCCCCATACCCCTCCCAGCACGATGTGCCCCATACCCCTCCCAGCACTGTGTGCCCCATACCCCTCCCAGCACGGTGTGCCCCATACCCCTCCCAGCACTGTGTGCCCCATACCCCTCCCAGCACTGTGTGCCCCATACCCCTCCCAGCACTGTGTGCCCCATACCCCTCCCAGCACTGTGTGCCCCATACCCCTCCCAGCACTGTGTGCCCCATACCCCTCCCAGCACTGTGTGCCCCATACCCCTCCCAGCACTGTGTGCCCCATACCCCTCCCAGCACTGTGTGCCCCATACCCCTCCCAGCACTGTGTGCCCCATACCCTTCCCAGCACCGTGTGCCCCATACCCCTCCCAGCACCGTGTGCCTCATACCCCTCCCAGCACCGTGTGCCCCATACCCCCCCAGCACTGTGTGCCCCATACCCCTCCCAGCACTGTGTGCCCCATACCCTCCCAGCACTGTGTGCCCCATACCCCTCCCAGCACTGTGTGCCCCATACCCCTCCCAGCACTGTGTGCCCCATACCCCTCCCAGCACTGTGTGCCCCATACCCCTCCCAGCACTGTGTGCTCCATACCCCTCCCAGCACTGTGTGCCCCATACCCCTCCCAGCACTGTGTGCCCCATACCCTCCCAGCACTGTGTGCCCCATACCCCTCCCAGCACTGTGTGCCCCATACCCCTCCCAGCACTGTGTGCCCCATACCCCTCCCAGCACTGTGTGCCCCATATCCCTCCCAGCACTGTGTGCCCCATACCCCTCCCAGCACTGTGTGCTCCATACCCCTCCCAGCACTGTGTGCCCCATACCCCTCCCAGCACTGTGTGCCCCATACCCTCCCAGCACTGTGTGCCCCATACCCCTCCCAGCACTGTGTGCCCCATACCCCTCCCAGCACTGTGTGCCCCATACCCCTCCCAGCACTGTGTGCCCCATACCCCTCCCAGCACTGTGTGCCCCATACCCCTCCCAGCACTGTGTGCCCCATACCCTCCCAGCACTGTGTGCCCCATACCCCTCCCAGCACTGTGTGCCCCATACCCCTCCCAGCACTGTGTGCCCCATACCCCTCCCAGCACTGTGTGCCCCATACCCCTCCCAGCACTGTGTGCCCCATACCCCTCCCAGCACCGTGTGCCCCATACCCTTCCCAGCACCGTGTGCCCCATACCCCTCCCAGCACCGTGTGCCTCATACCCCTCCCAGCACCGTGTGCCCCATACCCCCCCAGCACTGTGTGCCCCATACCCCTCCCAGCACTGTGTGCCCCATACCCTCCCAGCACTGTGTGCCCCATACCCCTCCCAGCACTGTGTGCCCCATACCCCTCCCAGCACTGTGTGCCCCATACCCCTCCCAGCACTGTGTGCCCCATACCCCTCCCAGCACTGTGTGCCCCATACCCCTCCCAGCACTGTGTGCTCCATACCCCTCCCAGCACTGTGTGCCCCATACCCCTCCCAGCACTGTGTGCCCCATACCCTCCCAGCACTGTGTGCCCCATACCCCTCCCAGCACTGTGTGCCCCATACCCCTCCCAGCACTGTGTGCCCCATACCCCTCCCAGCACTGTGTGCCCCATACCCCTCCCAGCACTGTGTGCCCCATACCCCTCCCAGCACTGTGTGCCCCATACCCCTCCCAGCACTGTGTGCTCCATACCCCTCCCAGCACTGTGTGCCCCATACCCTCCCAGCACTGTGTGCCCCATACCCCTCCCAGCACTGTGTGCCCCATACCCCTCCCAGCACTGTGTGCCCCATACCCCTCCCAGCACTGTGTGCCCCATACCCCTCCCAGCACTGTGTGCCCCATACCCCTCCCAGCACTGTGTGCCCCATACCCCTCCCAGCACTGTGTGCCCCATACCCCTCCCAGCACTGTGTGCCCCATACCCCTCCCAGCACTGTGTGCCCCATACCCTCCCAGCACTGTGTGCCCCATACCCCTCCCAGCACTGTGTGCCCCATACCCCTCCCAGCACTGTGTGCCCCATACCCCTCCCAGCACTGTGTGCCCCATACCCCTCCCAGCACTGTGTGCCCCATACCCCTCCCAGCACTGTGTGCCCCATACCCCTCCCAGCACTGTGTGCCTCATACCCCTCCCAGCACTGTGTGCCCCATACCCCTCCCAGCACTGTGTGCCCCATACCCCTCCCAGCACTGTGTGCCCCATACCCCTCCCAGCACTGTGTGCCCCATACCCCTCCCAGCACTGTGTGCCCCATACCCCTCCCAGCACTGTGTGCCCCATACCCCTCCCAGCACTGTGTGCCCCATACCCCTCCCAGCAACACGGGGTCACAAGGAACAGCTCTGAGACACCGCAGAGCCCCAGCAAGCTGGACCCCAGCTGCTCAGAACCGCAGAGATACAAGCCGGACCCGAGCTGCTCAGAACCGCAGAGATACAAGCCGGACCCGAACTGCTCAGAACCGCAGAGATACAAGCCGGACCCAAGCTGATCAGAACCGCAGAGCCAGAACCGAGCTGCTCAGAACCACAGAGCCAGAGCAAGCCAGAACCGAGCTGCTCAGAACCGCAGAGATACAAGCCGGACCCGAACTGCTCAGAACCGCAGAGATACAAGCCGGACCCAAGCTGATCAGAACCGCAGAGCCAGAACCGAGCTGCTCAGAACTGCAGAGCCCCAGCAAGCCAGAACCGAGCTGCTCAGAACCGCAGATACAAGCCGGACCCGAACTGCTCAGAACCGCAGAGCCCCAGCCAGCCGGACCCGAGCTGCTCAGAACCGCAGAGATACAAGCCGGACCCGTATTGCTCAGAACCGTAGAGATACAAGCCGGACCAAAGCTGCTCAGAACCACAGAGATACAAGCCGGACCAAAGCTGCTCAGAACCACAGAGATACAAGCCGGACCAGAACTGCTCAGAACTGCAGAGATACAAGCCGGACCAGAACTGCTCAGAACTGTAGAGATACAAGCCGGACCCGAGCTGCTCAGAACCACAGAGATACAAGCCGGACCCGAGCTGCTCAGAACCACAGAGATACAAGCCGGACCAGAACTGCTCAGAACTGCAGAGATACAAGCCGGACCCGAGCTGCTCAGAACCACAGATACACAAGCCGGACCTGACCTGCTCAGAACCACAGAGATACAAGCCAGACCAGAGCTGCTCAGAACCGCAGAGCCCCAGCAAGCTGGACCCAAGCTGCTCAGAACCGCAGAGCCGAAGCAAGCCGGACCTGAGCTGCTCAGAACCGCAGAGATACAAGCCGGACCGAGCTGCTCAGAACCGCAAATACACAAGCCGGACCCGAGCTGCTCAGAATCTCAGATACACAAGCCGGACCCGAGCTGCTCAGAACCGCAGAGATACACAAGCTGGACCCAAGCTGCTCAGAACCGCAGCGATACAAACCAGACCAGAACTGCTCAGAACCGCAGATACAAGCCGGACCCGAGCTGCTCAGAACCACAGAGATACTAGCCGGACCCGAGCTGCTCAGAACCACAGAGATACAAGCCGGACCCGAGCTGCTCAGAACCGCAGAGATACAAGCCGGACCAGAGCTGCTCAGAATCTCAGATACACAAGCCGGACCAGAGCTGCTCAGAACCGCAGAGATACACAAGCCGGACCCGAGCTGCTCAGAATCTCAGATACACAAGCCGGACCAGAGCTGCTCAGAACCGCAGAGATACACAAGCCGGACCCGAGCTGCTCAGAACCGCAGAGATACACAAGCCGGACCCAAGCTGCTCAGAACCGCAGCGATACAAGCCAGACCAGAACTGCTCAGAACCGCAGATACAAGCCGGACCCGAGCTGCTCAGAACCACAGAGATACAAGCCGGACCAGAACTGCTCAGAACCGCAGATACAAGCCGGACCCGAGCTGCTCAGAACCACAGAGATACAAGCCGGACCAGAACTGCTCAGAACCACAGAGATACAAGCCGGACCCGAGCTGCTCAGAACCACAGAGATACAAGCCGGACCCGAGCTGCTCAGAACCACAGAGATATAAGCCGGACCAGAACTGCTCAGAACTGCAGAGATACAAGCCGGACCAGGGCTGCTCAGAACCGCAGAGATACAAGCCGGACCCGAGCTGCTCAGAACCACAGATACACAAGCCGGACCTGACCTGCTCAGAACCACAGAGATACAAGCCGGACCAGAACTGCTCAGAACCGCAGATACAAGCCGGACCCGAGCTGCTCAGAACCACAGAGATACAAGCCGGACCCGAACTGCTCAGAACCCAGACGGATCCGAGCTGCTCAGAACCGTAGAGATACAAGCCGGACCAGAGCTGCTCAGAACCGCAGAGCCCCATCAAGCTGGACCCGAACTGCTCAGAACCGCAGAGCCCCAGCAAGCTGGACCCGAGCTGCTCAGAACCGCAGAGATACAAGCCGGACTCGAGCTGCTCAGAACCGCAGATACACAAGCCGGACCCGAGCTGTTCAGAACCGCAGAGATACACAAGCCGGACCCAAGCTGCTCAGAACAGCAGCGATACAAGCCAGACCAGAACTGCTCAGAACCACAGATACAAGCCGGACCCGAGCTGCTCAGAACCACAGAGATACAAGCCGGACCCGAGCTGCTCAGAACCGCAGAGATACAAGCCGGACCAGGGCTGCTCAGAACCGCAGAGATGCAAGCCGGACCCGAGCTGCTCAGAACCACAGATACACAAGCCGGACCAGAACTGCTCAGAACCGCAGATACAAGCCGGACCCGAGCTGCTCAGAACCGCAGATACAAGCCGGACCTGACCTGCTCAGAACCACAGATACACAAGCCGGACCAGAACTGCTCAGAACCGCAGATACAAGCCGGACCCGAGCTGCTCAGAACCGCAGATACAAGCCGGACCCGAGCTGCTCAGAACAACAGAGATACAAGCCGGACCAGAACTGCAGATAAATGCTGGACCCGAGCTGATCAGAACCGCAGAGATACAAACCGGAATCGAGCTGCTCCGAACCGCAGAGATACAAGCAATCTGTTCAGAACCGCAGGACATTAATATGGGATGCAGAAAAAAGACCAAACAAAACACAATGCAAAGTCAGATCCTAGAAACTGGTTTACCCTGTAACTGCCAGGGGCTGCACATACACACACACACACCTCTGTAGCTGTATATACACACACACACACCTCTGTAGCTGTATATACACACACACACACCTCTGTAGCTGTATACACACACACACACACCTCTGTAGCTGTATACACACACACCTCTGTAGCTGTCTATACACACACACACACCTCTGTAGCTGTATACACACACACCAACACACACACACCTGTAGCTGTATACACACACACACACCTCTGTAGCTGTATATACACACACCTCTGTAGCTGTCTATACACACACACACATACACCTCTGTAGCTGTATATACAGACCAACACACACCTCTGTAGCTGTATATACACACACACGCGCACACACACACACACACACACCTTTGTAGCTGTACATACACATCAACACCCTCTGTAGCTGTATACACACATACTGTAAACACACACACACACACACACACACACACAACACCCTCTGTAGCTGTATACACACGCACACACAACACCCTCTGTAGCTGTATACACACACCACAACACACATAAATATAAATATATACACCCGCTGCGCGTATATATACAGTATATATATATATATATACACATACATATATATATATACATACATATACATGCACATACACCCCATCTGTAGCTGTATACACACACCACAACACACACACACACACACACACACACACACATACATATACATGCACACACACACACCATCTGTAGCTATATACATATACATACATATACATATACATATATACACACACACACACACACACCTCTGAAGCTGTATACACACACACATATACACACACACTTCTGCAGCTGTATACACTGATGGTGAGGGGGTAACCAGGCTCACTAATAAAGGTTAAGCCCACTTGGTTGCCCCTGAGCTGGGTGTTGAGTGTCAGCTCTTGGGCCTGGATGTTGGGAATGAATTGGTGTGATAGTGTGCAGATTATGCGACATTAAAGATGTCTGTGTGTTTTGCCTTTCCTGGTATTCTGGGACCGGGAAACTATAAAGGGGATGAGAGCACTCATCCGTTTAACATGTCAAAATTAGTATCAAGTATAGGCTGGTGCTTGGGAGGGACAGAGCAATATTCGTAACAGTAATGATCCAAGAAGGACCAGAAAGAGTCCCCTTTTAACATCGCACTCGATGCCGGAGAGAAGTGAAATGGATAACAGTGATCCTACAGAAACATTTTCTATTAAGGGACTTTTAGCCCTAAGGGAACCGATAAACCAGAAAAATAAAATAAAAACGTTTTATTAGTTCAAATACTCATTAAAAACACACATATCATTCAAACAATTAAAGGAACCCCACGTAGAAGTGGCTGAGTATAGTCAGATATGTCTAAAATATCAAAAGGAACTATCTATATTGATGTTCAAGTCTGCTATCCTACTCACATCCATTACAGTTAGAAAAAAGTTCTACTGAGACAGTGACGTAATCCTAAATAAGAAGTATATATATGTATATGTAGTGGGCTGATAAATATCAGACTGTGTCAGTTCAGGCTTGTTGCTATTTGGCAAAATAAATGGTATCACTGGTGGTGATCACTGCAACAATATTACCAGTATCCGGTCAAATGTGCCTGAAAACTCACGCCGCGGGATCACTCTTAGTATCAGCGTCTTTGTAAGCGTTACTAACGAAACGCCCCGAGGAGCAGGAGAAAATAGTCAAAGCCAAACCCAGTATAGTCACAGCTTGATCACGGCGGATCAAAACCAGAATCTAAGCAGAGACTCCATAGTGGGTGCAAGCCTGGCTCCTGCGGTGTGTACGATTACTGGATGTCGCCACTTCTAATGACGTCAGCTAGTGACGTCTATTCCCGACGATCGTTTCACGCGTAGCCAAGCTTCTTCAGGGGGGGAGGGGTCTATTCGGTAAGTATTTAAATGGTTGATAATTGAAAAATCCCGCCTCTAGTGACGTATAGGGGCGGGGTCTATGTCCGTGAGCCTACGGGTGCATAGTACAGGTATTCTCCTTGTCGTAATACAATACATGGCTACGTGTAAGTTATTGCACTGCCTATGATGTCAATTAACCTGCAAATTCATTTCTATCTCTTGAATAAAGATGATAACACACACGTCTCCACACTACTCCATGCACACACACGTCTCCACACTACTCCATGCACACACACACGTGTCTCCACACTACTCCATGCACACACACGTCTCCGCACAGCTCCGCACACACACGTCTCCACACTACTCCATGCACACACACGTCTCCACACTACTCCATGCACACACACGTCTCCACACTACTCCATGCACACACACGTCTCCACACAGCTCCGCACACACACACGTCTCCACACAGCTCCGCACACACACACGTCTCCACACTACTCCATGCACACATACGTCTCCACACAGCTCCGCACACACACACGTCTCCACACAGCTCCGCACACACACGTCTCCGCACAGCTCCGCACACACACACACGTCTCCACACTACTCCATGCACACACACGTCTCCACACAGCTCCGCACACACACACGTCTCCACACAGCTCCGCACACACACGTCTCCACACTACTCCATGCACACACACGTCTCCACACTACTCCATGCACACACACGTCTCCACACAGCTCCATGCACACACACGTCTCCACACAGCTCCGCACACACACACGTCTCCACACTACTCCATGCACACACACGTCTCCGCACAGCTCCGCACACACACACGTCTCCACACTACTCCATGCACACACACGTCTCCGCACAGCTCCGCACACACACGTCTCCGCACTACTCCATGCACACACACGTCTCCGCACAGCTCCGCACACACACGTCTCCACACTACTCCATGCACACACACGTCTCCACACTACTCCATGCACACACACGTCTCCACACTACTCCATGCACACACACGTCTCCGCACAGCTCCGCACACACACGTCTCCACACTACTCCATGCACACACACGTCTCCGCACAGCTCCGCACACACACACGTCTCCACACAGCTCCGCACACACACACGTCTCCACACTACTCGCCACACTGCTACACACTACTTCATGCACACACACGTCTCCACACAGCTCCGCACACACACAGGTCTCCACACTACTCGCCACACTGCTACACACTACTTCATGCACACACACGTCTCCGCACAGCTCCGCACACACACACGTCTCCGCACAGCTCCGCACACACACACGTCTCCACACTACTCGCCACACTACTACACACTACTCCATGCACACACACGTCTCCACACTACTCCATGCACACACACGTCTCCGCACAGCTACGCACACACACACGTCTCCACACTACTCGCCACACTGCTACACACTACTCCATGCACACACACGTCTCCGCACAGCTCCGCACACACACAAGTCTCCACACTACTCGCCACACTACTACACACTACTCCATGCACACGCACAGCTCCGCACACACACACGTCTCCACACTACTCCATGCACACACACGTCTCCACACTACTCCATGCACACACACGTCTCCGCACAGCTCCGCACACACACACGTCTCCACACTACTCGCCGCACACACACACACGTCTCCACACTACTCCATGCACACACACGTCTCCGCACAGCTCCGCACACACACACGTCTCCACACTACTCCATGCACACACACGTCTCTACACTACTCCATGCACACACACGTCTCCGCACAGCTCCGCACACACACACGTCTCCACACTACTCGCCGCACACACACACACGTCTCCACACTACTCGCCGCACACACACACGTCTCCGCACAGCTCCGCACACACACACGTCTCCACACTACTCCATGCACACACACGTCTCCACACTACTCCATGCACACACACGTCTCCACACTACTCCATGCACACACACGTCTCCACACTACTCCATGCACACACACGTCTCCGCACAGCTCCGCACACACACAAGTCTCCACACTACTCGCCACACTGCTACACACTACTCCATGCACACACTACTGCATGCACACACGTCTCCGCACAGCTCCGCACACACACACGTCTCCACACTACTCGCCACACTGCTACACACTACTCCATGCACACACACGTCTCTGCACAGCTCCGCACACACACGTCTCCACACTACTCCATGCACACACACGTCTCCGCACAGCTCCGCACACACACGTCTCCGCACAGCTCCGCACACACACGTCTCCACACTGCTACACACTACTCCATGCACACACACGTCTCCACACTACTCCATGCACACACACGTCTCCACACTACTCCATGCACACACACGTCTCCGCACAGCTACGCACACACACACGTCTCCACACTACTCGCCACACTGCTACACACTACTCCATGCACACACGTCTCCGCACAGCTCCGCACACACACACGTCTCCACACTACTCGCCACACTGCTACACACTACTCCATGCACACACACGTCTCCGCACAGCTCCGCACACACACACGTCTCCGCACAGCTCCGCACACACACGTCTCCACACTACTCGCCACACTGCTACACACTACTCCATGCACACACACGTCTCCGCACAGCTCCGCACACACACGTCTCCACACTACTCCATGCACACACACGTCTCCGCACAGCTCCGCACACACACACGTCTCCACACTACTCGCCGCACTCCTACACACTACTCCATGCACACACACACGTCTCCACACTACTCGCCGCACTCCTACACACTACTCCATGCACACACACGTCTCCGCACAGCTCCGCACACACACACGTCTCCACACAACTCCATGCACACACACGTCTCCACACAACTCCATGCACACACACGTCTCCGCACAGCTCCGCACACACACACACACACACACACACACACACACACACACACACACACACACGTCTCCACACTACTCCATGCACACACACGTCTCCGCACAGCTCCGCACACACACACACGTCTCCACACTACTCGCCACACTGCTACACACTACTCCATGCACACACACGTCTCCGCACAGCTCCGCACACACACACACACGTCTCCACACTACTCCATGCACACACACACGTCTCCACACTACTCCATGCACACACACACGTCTCCACACTACTCGCCGCACACACACATCTCCACACTACTAGCCGCACTCCTACACATTACTCCATGCACACACACGTCTCCGCACACACACACGTCTCCACACTACTCGCCACACTGCTACACACTACTCCATACACACACACACGTCTCCACACTACTCGCCGCACTCCTACACACTACTCCATGCACACACACGTCTCCGCACAGCTCCGCACACACACACGTCTCCACACTACTCGCCACACTGCTACACACGTCTCCGCACAGCTCCGCACACACACACGTCTCCACACTACTCGCCGCACTCCTACACACTACTCCATGCACACACACAGCTCCGCACACGCACACTGCTACACACGTCTCCGCACAGCTCCGCACACACACACGTCTCCGCACAGCTCCGCACACACATACGTCTCCACACTACTCCATGCACACACACGTCTCCGCACAGCTCCGCACACACACACGTCTCCACACTACTCACCACACTGCTACACACTACTCCATGCACACACACGTCTCCGCACTGCATCGCGCACACACACGTCTCCACACTATTCGCCGCACTGCTACACACTACTCCATGCACACACACGTCTCCGCACAGCTCCGCACACACGCACGTCTCCACACTACTCGCCACACTGCTACACACTACTCGATGCACACACACACACACACACGTCTCCACACTACTCGCCGCACTGCTACACACTACTCCATGCACACACACGTCTCCGCACTGCATCGCGCACACACAAGTCTCCGCACAGCTCCGCACACACACTCGTCTGACTGCTCCACGCACACACGTCCACGTCTCCGCACTGCGCATGCGCGCGCACACTACTCTGCACACACTGCTCTGCACACACTGCTCTTCAGCCCCTTGTCAGTATACTGAAGTCATGCAACAAGCGAGAAATGGCCAAAGATCTCACATGTCCCAGCGCTGCTTCCTCTGCGGAGTATGTGCAAGGAGGGGGGGGGGGAGAGAGGGGAGTGAGAGAGAAGGGAGTGAGAGAGAGGGGAGTGAGAAGGAGGGAGAGAGAAGGGAGAGAGAGAAGGGAGTGAGAGAGAGGGGAGTGAGAAGGAGGGAGAGAGAAGGAGGGAGAGAGAAGGAGGGAGAGAGAAGGAGGGAGAGAGAAGGAGGGAGAGAGAAGGAGGGAGAGAGAAGGGAGTGAGAGAGAGGGGAGAGAGAGAGAGAGGGGAGTGAGAGAGAGGGGAGTGAGAGAGAGAGGGGGGAGTAAGAAGGAGGGAGTGAGAGAGAGGGGAGAGAGAGAGGAGTGAGAGAGAAGGGAGTGAGAGAGGGGAGTGAGAGAGGGGAGTGAGAGAGAGGGGAGTGAGAGAGAAGGGAGTGAGAGAGAGGGGAGTGAGAGAGAGGGGAGTGAGAGAGAGGGGATTGAGAGAGAAGGGAGTGAGAGAGAAGGGAGTGAGAGAGAAGGGAGAGAGAGAGAAGGGAGAGAGAGAGAAGGGAGAGAGAGGGGACTGAGAGAGAAGGGAGTGAGAGAGAGGGGAGAGAGAGGGGAGTGAGAGAGAAGGGAGTGAGAGAGAGGGGAGTGAGAGATAAGGGAGTGAGAGGAGGGAGTGAGAGAGAAGGAGTGAGAGAAAGAGGGAGTTAGAGAAGGAGGGAGTCAAAGAAGGAGGGAGTGAGAGAAGGAGTGAGAGAGAGAAGGAGGGAGTGAGAGAAGGAGGGAGAGAAGGAGGGAGTGAGAGAAGGAGGGAGAGAGAAGGAGGGAGAGAGAAGGGAGGGAGAGAGAAGGGAGGGAGAGAGAAGGGAGGGAGAAAGAAGGGAGGGAGAGAGAAGGGAGTAGTGTAACTATGTAACCACACAGAATAACAGGGAGTAGATAAACGCAGCGTGAGTGAGATGCCATATACCAGCGTCTATTCAAGCCTCGGAGGTGTGTGCGCATGTTGCATAATATAAATATATATATATAACTACACACACACATATACACAAATATGTATGCATCTATCACACCGCAGTTTGGGGCACACTGCGACAGGGGGTGAGGACAGCGGATAAGATGGCGGTGTGTGGAAAGGGGGACAGCGGATAAGATGGCGGTGTGTGGAAAGGGGGACAGCGGATAAGATGGCGGTGCGTGGGAAGGGGGGCAGGGGATAAAATGGCGGTGCGTGGGAAGGTGGCAGCGGATAAGATGGCGGTGTGTGGGAAGGGGGACAGCGGATAAGATGGCGGTGTGTGGGAAGGGGGACAGCGGATAAGATGGAGGTGTGTGGGAAGGGGGACAGCGGATAAGATGGAGGTGTGTGGGAAGGGGGACAGCGGATAAGATGGAGGTGCGTGGAAAGGGGGACAGCGGATAAGATGGCGGTGCGTGGAAAGGGGGACAGCGGATAAGATGGCGGTGCGTGGGAAGGGGGACAGGGGATAAGATGGCGGTGCGTGGGAAGGGGGGCAGCGGATAAGATGGCGGTGTGTGGGAAGGGGGACAGCGGATAAGATGGCGGTGCGTGGGAACGGGGCAGCGGATAAGATGGCGGTGCGTGGGAAGGGGGGCAGGGGATAAAATGGCGGTGTGTGGGAAGGGGACAGCGGATAAGATGGCGGTGCGTGGGAACGGGACAGCGGATAAGATGGCGGTGCGTGGCAACGGGACAGCGGATAAGATGGCGGTGCGTGGGAACGGGGCAGCGGATAAGATGGCGGTGCGTGGGAACGGGGACAGCGGATAAGATGGCGGTGCGTGGGAACGGGGACAGCGGATAAGATGGCGGTGCGTGGGAAGGGGGGCAGGGGATAAAATGGCGGTGTGTGGGAAGGGGACAGCGGATAAGATGGCGGTGCGTGGGAACGGGACAGCGGATAAGATGGCGGTGCGTGGCAACGGGACAGCGGATAAGATGGCGGTGCGTGGGAACGGGACAGCGGATAAGATGGCGGTGCGTGGGAACGGGGCAGCGGATAAGATGGCGGTGCGTGGGAACGGGGACAGCGGATAAGATGGCGGTGCGTGGGAACGGGGACAGCGGATAAGATGGCGGTGCGTGGGAAGGGGGACAGCGGATAAGATGGCGGTGCGTGGGAAGGGGGGCAGCGGATAAGATGGCGGTGCGTGGGAAGGGGGACAGCGGATAAGATGGCGGTGCGTGGGAACGGGGACAGCGGATAAGATGGCGGTGCGTGGGAACGGGGGCAGCGGATAAGATGGCGATGCGTGGGAACGGGGACAGCGGATAAGATGGCGGTGCGTGGGAAGGGGGACAGCGGATAAGATGGCGGTGCGTGGGAACGGGGACAGCGGATAAGATGGCGGTGCGTGGGAACGGGGCAGCGGATAAGATGGCGGTGCGTGGGAACGGGGACAGCGGATAAGATGGCGGTGCGTGGGAAGGGGGACAGCGGATAAGATGGCGGTGCGTGGGAACGGGGACAGCGGATAAGATGGCGGTGCGTGGGAAGGGGGACAGCGGATAAGATGGCGGTGCGTGGGAATGGGGACAGCGGATAAGATGGCGGTGCGTGGGAACGGGACAGCGGATAAGATGGCGGTGCGTGGGAACGAGGCAGCGGATAAGATGGAGGTGCGTGGGAACGGGGACAGCGGATAAGATGGCGGTGCGTGGGAACGGGGACAGCGGATAAGATGGCGGTGCGTGGGAACGGGACAGCGGATAAGATGGCGGTGCGTGGGAAGGGGGCAGCGGATAAGATGGCGGTGCGTGGGAAGGGGGACAGCGGATAAGATGGCGGTGCGTGGGAATGGGGCAGCGGATAAGATGGCGGTGCGTGGGAAGGGGGCAGCGGATAAGATGACGGTGCGTGGGAAGGGGGACAGCGGATAAGATGGCGGTGCGTGGGAATGAGGCAGCGGATAAGATGGCGGTGCGTGGGAACGGGGCAGCGGATAAGATGGCGGTGCGTGGGAAGGGGGACAGCGGATAAGATGGCGGTGCGTGGGAAGGGGGACAGCGGATAAGATGGCGGTGCGTGGGAATGGGGCAGCGGATAAGATGGCGGTGTGTGGGAAGGGGGACAGCGGATAAGATGGCGGTGCGAGGGAATGGGGCGGCGGATAAAATGGCGGTGCGTGGGAACGGGGACAGCGGATAAGATGGCGGTGCGTGGGAAGGGGGACAGCGGATAAGATGGCGGTGCGTGGGAACGGGACAGCGGATAAGATGGCGGTGCGTGGGAACGGGACAGCGGATAAGATGGCGGTGCGTGGGAACGGGGCAGCGGATAAGATGGCGGTGCGTGGGAACGGGGCAGCGGATAAGATGGCGGTGCGTGGGAAGGGGGACAGCGGATAAGATGGCGGTGTGTGGGAACGGGGCAGCGGATAAGATGGAGGTGTGTGGGAAGGGGACAGCGGATAAGATGGAGGTGTGTGGGAAGGGGGACAGCGGATAAGATGGCGGTGCGTGGGAACGGGGGCAGCGGATAAGATGGCGGTGCGTGGGAACGGGGACAGCGGATAAGATGGCGGTGCGAGGGAAGGGGGACAGCGGATAAGATGGCGGTGCGTGGGAATGGGGACAGCGGATAAGATGGCGGTGCGTGGGAACGGGGACAGCGGATAAGATGGCGGTGCGTGGGAAGGGGGGCAGGGGATAAAATGGCGGTGCGTGGGAAGGGGGGCAGCGGATAAGATGGCGGTGCGTGGGAAGAGGGACAGCGGATAAGATGGCGGTGCGTGGGAACGGGGCAGCGGATAAGATGGCGGTGCGTGGGAACGGGACAGCGGATAAGATGGCGGTGCGTGGGAAGGGGGACAGCGGATAAGATGGCGGTGCGTGGGAAGGGGGACAGCGGATAAGATGGCGGTGCGTGGGAAGGGGGACAGCGGATAAGATGGCGGTGCGTGGGAAGGGGGACAGCGGATAAGATGGCGGTGCGTGGGAACGGGGCAGCGGATAAGATGGCGGTGCGTGGGAACGGGGCAGCGGATAAGATGGCAGTGCGTGGGAAGGGGGGCAGCGGATAAGATGGCGGTGCGTGGGAACGGGGCAGCGGATAAGATGGCGGTGCGTGGGAAGGGGGACAGCGGATAAGATGGCGGTGCGTGGGAAGGGGGGCAGCGGATAAGATGGCGGTGTGTGGGAAGGGAGGCAGCGGATAAGATGGCGGTGTGTGGGAAGGGGGCAGGGGATAAGATGGCAGTGCGTGGGAAGGGGGACAGCGGATAAGATGGCGGTGCGTGGGAAGGGGGGCAGCGGATAAGATGGCGGTGCGTGGGAACGGGGCAGCGGATAAGATGGCGGTGCGTGGGAACGGGGCAGCGGATAAGATGGCGGTGCGTGGGAAGGGGGACAGCGGATAAGATTGCGGTGCGTGGGAAGGGGGACAGCGGATAAGATGGCGGTGCGTGGGAAGGGGGACAGCGGATAAGATGGCGGTGCGTGGGAAGGGGGACAGCGGATAAGATGGCGGTGTGTGGGAATGGGGCATCGGATAAGATGGCGGTGTGTGGGAAGGGGGACAGCGGATAAGATGGCGGTGTGTGGGAAGGGGGACAGCGGATAAGATGGCGGTGCGTGGGAAGGGGGACAGCGGATAAGATGGCGGTGCGTGGGAAGGGGGACAGCGGATAAGATGGCGGTGCGTGGGAAGGGGGACAGCGGATAAGATGGCGGTGCGTGGGAAGGGGGACAGCGGATAAGATGGCGGTGCGTGGGAAGGGGGACAGCGGATAAGATGGCGGTGCGTGGGAACGGGACAGCGGATAAGATGGCGGTGCGTGGGAAGGGGGACAGTGGATAAGATGGCGGTGCGTGGGAAGGGGGACAGCGGATAAGATGGCGGTGCGTGGGAACGGGGCAGCGGATAAGATGGAGGTGTGTGGGAAGGGGGACAGCGGATAAGATGGCAGTGCGTGGGAAGGGGGACAGCGGATAAGATGGCGGTGCGTGGGAACGGGACAGCGGATAAGATGGCGGTGCGTGGGAAGGGGGACAGCGGATAAGATGGCAGTGCGTGGGAAGGGGGACAGCGGATAAGATGGCGGTGCGTGGGAACGGGGCAGCGGATAAGATGGCGGTGCGTGGGAACGGGGCAGCGGATAAGATGGCGGTGCGAGGGAAGGGGGACAGCGGATAAGATGGCGATGCGTGGGAAGGGGGACAGCGGATAAGATGGCGATGCGTGGGAAGGGGGACAGCGGATAAGATGGCGGTGCGTGGGAACGGGACAGCGGATAAGATGGCGGTGCGTGGGAACGGGACAGCGGATAAGATGGCGGTGCGTGGGAACGGGGCAGCGGATAAGATGGCGGTGCGTGGGAAGGGGGACAGCGGATAAGATGGCGGTGCGTGGGAAGGGGGACAGCGGATAAGATGGCGGTGCGTGGGAAGAGGGACAGCGGATAAGATGGCGGTGCGTGGGAATGGGGCAGCGGATAAGATGGCGGTGCGTGGGAAGGGGGCAGCGGATAAGATGGCGGTGCGTGGGAACGGGGCAGCGGATAAGATGGCGGTGCGTGGGAACGGGGGCAGCGGATAAGATGGCGGTGCGTGGGAACGGGGCAGCGGATAAGATGGCGGTGCGTGGGAAGGGGGCAGCGGATAAGATGGCGGTGCGTGGGAAGGGGGACAGCGGATAAGATGGCGGTGCGTGGGAACGGGGACAGCGGATAAGATGGCGGTGCGTGGGAAGGGGGACAGCGGATAAGATGGCGGTGCGTGGGAAGGGGACAGCGGATAAGATGGCGGTGCGTGGGAACGGGGACAGCGGATAAGATGGCGGTGCGTGGGAAGGGGGACAGCGGATAAGATGGCGGTGCGTGGGAACGGGGACAGCGGATAAGATGGCGGTGCGTGGGAACGGGGGCAGCGGATAAGATGGCGGTGCGTGGGAAGGGGGGCAGCGGATAAGATGGCGGTGCGTGGGAAGGGGGGCAGCGGATAAGATGGCGGTGCGTGGGAAGGGAGACAGCGGATAAGATGGCGTGCGTGGGAAGGGGGACAGCGGATAAGATGGCGGTGTGTGGAAAGGGGGACAGCGGATAAGATGGCGGTGCGTGGGAACGGGACAGCGGATAAGATGGCGGTGCGTGGGAACGGGGGCAGCGGATAAGATGGCGGTGCGTGGGAACGGGGCAGCGGATAAGATGGCGGTGCGTGGGAAGGGGGACAGCGGTTAAGATGGCGGTGCGTGGGAACGGGGCAGCGGATAAGATGGCGGTGCGTGGGAAGGGGGGCAGCGGATAAGATGGCGGTGCGTGGGAACAGTTACAAGGGTACCCAGTCAGACGCACAGATTGAATATACACTCCCCCAGTCCCCCTTAGAGCGCATAGTTCGGTGGTTACGTTACCTCACTGTGATCTCCCGCTGATACGGCAAGACACAGGTGTACCGGGGGTTAAAAGTCACAGCAGGCGGGTTCACGAGAAACACACACGTGGAGGGGAAGGGGAGGGGGGGGAGAGAGAGAGAGAGGGGGGAGAGAGAGAGGGGGGAGAGAGAGAGAGAGGGGGGAGAGAGAGAGAGGGGACGGGTGAGCAGAGGGGGAAGAGAGGGAGGGATGGGGGGAAGAGAGGGAGGGATGGGGGGAAGAGAGGGAGGGGTGGGGGGGGAAGAGAGGGAGGGGTGGGGGGGGAAGAGAGGGAGGGGTGGGGGGGGGAAGAGAGGGAGGGATGGGAGAGAGGGAAGAGAGGGAGGGATGGGAGAGAGGGAAGAGAGGGAGGGGTGGGGGGGGGGAGAGAGGGAGGGGTGGGGGGGGGGAAGAGAGGGAGGGGTGGGGGAAGAGAGGGAGGGGTGGGGGGGGGGGAAGAGAGGGAGGGGTGGAGGGGGGGAAGAGAGGGAGGGGTGGGGGGGGGGAAGAGAGGGAGGGGTGGGGGGGGAAGAGAGGGAGGGGTGGGGGGGGAAGAGAGGGAGGGGTGGGGGGGGAGAGAGGGAGGGGTGGGGGGAAGAGAGGGAGGGGTGGGGGGGAAGAGAGGGAGGGGTGGGGGGGAAGAGAGGGAGGGGTGGGGGGGGGAAGAGAGGGAGGGTGGGGGGGGAAGAGATGGAGGGGTGGGGGGGAAGAGATGGAGGGGTGGGGGGGAAGAGATGGAGGGGTGGGGGGGAAGAGATGGAGGGGTGGGGGGGAAGAGAGGGAGGGGTGGGGAGGGAAGAGAGGGAGGGGTGGGGAGGGAAGAGAGGGAGGGGTGGGGGGGAAGAGAGGGAGGGGGGGGAAGAGAGGGAGGGATGGGGGGGGTAGAGAGGGAGGGGTGGGGGGGGGGGTAGAGAGGGAGGGGTGGGGGGGGGGTAGAGAGGGAGGGGTGGGGGGGGGGTAGAGAGGGAGGGGTGGGGGGGGGGAAGAGATGGAGGGATGAGGGGGGAAGAGATGGAGGGGGGGAAAGATGGAGGGGGGAAGAGATGGAGGGATAGGGGGGGAAGAGAGGGAGGGATAGGGGGGGGAAGAGAGGGAGGGAAAGGGAGAGAGACATGGAGGGGAAGGGAGAGGAGAGATAGGAGAGAGGAAGGGGGAGAGGAGAGATAGGAGAGAGGAAGGGGGGAGAACACAGCATTACTTGTGAAAGCCATGCAAACACAGCACATTATTAACCTGCAAGAGGCGCTGTACCTTTCCAATGAGTAATAATACCCAGGTACCGATCCCTCCATGCTCCCACAGTAACTCTGCACATTTCAATGCTCAATCAGTATTTTATTTAAGTATAAATCTGTTTCTTACAGATTCAGTCCCAGTTAATGTCCCCGCTTCCTGCGGGCGTTAATACATCACTTCCTGTACAGGGTTAGCGTTAATACATCACTTCCTGTACAGGGTTAGCGTTAATACATCACTTCCTGTACAGGGTTAGCGTTAATACATCACTTCCTGTACAGGGTTAGCGGTAATATATTACTTCCTATACAGGGTTAGTGTTAGGGTTGTGCGTACACTGTAGTGTTAGTGTTAGGGCGGTGCGTACACTGTAGGGTTAGTGTTGGGGTCGTACGTACACTGTAGGGTTAGTGTTGGGGTCGTACGTACACTGTAGGGTTAGTGTTGGGGTCGTGCTTACACGGTACGGGTTAGTGTTGGGGTCGTGCTTACACTGTAGGGTTAGTGTTGGGGTCGTGCTTACACTGTAGGGTTAGTGTTGGGGTCGTGCTTACACTGTAGGGTTAGTGTTGGGGTCGTGCTTACACTGTAGGGTTAGTGTTAGGGTCGTACGTACACTGTAGAGTTAGTGTTAGGGTCGTACTTACACTGTAGGGTTAGTGTTGGGGCCGTGCTAACACTGTAGGGTTAGTGTTAGGGCTGTGCGTACACTGTAGGGTTAGTGTTAGGGCCGTGCGTACACTGTAGGGTTAGTGTTAGGGCCGTGCGTACACTGTAGGGTTAGTGTTGGGGTCGTGCGTACACTGTAGGGTTAGTGTTGGGGCCGTGCGTACACTGTAGGGTTAGTGTTAGGGTCGTGCTTACACTGTAGGGTTAGTGTTGGGGTCGTACGTACACTGTAGGGTTAGTGTTAGGGCCGTGCTTACACTGTAGGGTTAGATTTGGGTCGTACGTACACTGTAGGGTTAGTGTTGGGTCGTACGTACACTGTAGTGTTAGTGTTGGGGTCGCCCTTACACTGTAGGGTTAGTGTTGGGGTCGTGCTTACACTGTAGGGTTAGTGTTGGGGTCGTGCTTACACTGTAGGGTTAGTGTTGGGGTCGTACGTACACTGTAGGGTTAGTGTTGGGGTCGTACGTAAACTGTAGGGTTAGTGTTGGGGTCGTGCTTACACTGTAGGGTTAGTGTTGGGGTCGTGCTTACACTGTAGGGTTAGTGTTGGGGTCGTGCTTACACTGTAGGGTTAGTGTTAGGGTCGTGCATACACTGTAGGGTTAGTGTTAGGGTCGTGCGTACACTGTAGGGTTAGTGTTGGGGTCGTGCTTACACTGTAGGGTTAGTGTTGGGGTATTACGTACACTGTAGGGTTAGTGTTGGGGTCGTACGTACACTGTAGGGTTAGTGTTGGGGTCGTACGTACACTGTAGGGTTAGTGTTGGGGTATTACGTACACTGTAGGGTTAGTGTTGGGGTCGTACGTACACTGTAGGGTTAGTGTTGGGGTCGTACGTACACTGTAGGGTTAGTGTTGGGGTCGTACGTACACTGTAGGGTTAGTGTTGGGGTCGTGCTTACACTGTAGGGTTAGTGTTGGGGTCGTGCTTACACTGTAGGGTTAGTGTTGGGGTATTACGTACACTGTAGGGTTAGTGTTGGGGTCGTGCTTACACTGTAGGGTTAGTGTTGGGGTCGTACGTACACTGTAGGGTTAGTGTTGGGGTCGTGCTTACACTGTAGGGTTAGTGTTGGGGTCGTACGTACACTGTAGGGTTAGTGTTGGGGTCGTACGTACACTGTAGGGTTAGTGTTGGGGTCGTGCTTACACTGTAGGGTTAGTGTTGGGGTCGTGCTTACACTGTAGGGTTAGTGTTGGGGTCGTGCTTACACTGTAGGGTTAGTGTTGGGGTCGTACGTACACTGTAGGGTTAGTGTTGGGGTATTACGTACACTGTAGGGTTAGTGTTGGGGTCGTACGTACACTGTAGGGTTAGTGTTGGGTCGTACGTACATTGTAGGGTTAGCATTGGGGTCGTGCTTACACTGTAGGGTTAGTGTTAGGGTCGTGCTTACACTGTAGGGTTAGTGTTGGGGTCGTACGTACACTGTAGGGTTAGTGTTGGGGTCGTACGTACACTGTAGGGTTAGTGTTAGGGCGGTGCATACACTGTAGGGTTAGTATTAGGGTCGTGCTTACACTGTAGGTTTTACAAATGGAAGCAGACTGTTTGCTACGAATTGGCAGGTGTTCTGCACAGAAATGACGCCGGCCTTTGCCAGGATTCCTGCGGCACTAGAACTCATTTGCATGTCATTACCCAGAAGCCCTGGCTGCAGTGGGAGCTAAGATTGCATGCTAAGAAATAAAGGGGAAAGTTAGGGCTGGGGAAGTATAGAAGAGAAATGCTTGTCAGTGCCGCGGGAATCCTGCAGTCCGTTAACAACCCCGTGCAATACAGAGAGCGTGGGTGCAGCTGGGTGGCAGAGCCCGTGTAATACAGAGAGCGTGGGTGCAGCTGGGTGGCAGAGCCCGTGTAATACAGAGAGCGTGGGTGCAGCTGGATGGCAGAGCCCGTGTAATACAGAGAGCGTGGGTGCAGCTGGGTGGCAGAGCCCGTGTAATACAGAGAGCGTGGGTGCAGCTGGGTGGCAGAGCCCGTGTAATACAGAGAGCGTGGGTGCAGCTGGGTGGCAGAGCCCGTGTAATACAGAGAGCGTGGGTGCAGCTGGGTGGCAGAGCCCGTGTAATACAGAAAGCGTGGGTGCAGCTGGATGGCAGAGCCCGTGTAATACAGAGAGCGTGGGTGCAGCTGGGTGGCAGAGCCCGTGTAATACAGAGAGCGTGGGTGCAGCTGGGTGGCAGAGCCCGTGTAATACAGAGAGCGTGGGTGCAGCTGGATGGCAGAGCCCGTGTAATACAGAGAGCGTGGGTGCAGCTGGGTGGCAGAGCCCGTGTAATACAGAGAGCGTGGGTGCAGCTGGGTGGCAGAGCCCGTGTAATACAGAGAGCGTGGGTGCAGCTGGATGGCAGAGCCTGTGTAATACAGAGAGCGTGGGTGCAGCTGGGTGGCAGAGCCCGTGTAATACAGGGAGCGTGGGTGCAGCTGGGTGGCAGAGCCCGTGTAATACAGAGAGCGTGGGTGCAGCTGGATGGCAGAGCCCGTGTAATACAGAGAGCGTGGGTGCAGCTGGATGGCAGGCCCCGTGTAATACAGAGAGCGTGGGTGCAGCTGGATGGCAGAGCCCGTGTAATACAGAGAGCGTGGGTGCAGCTGGATGGCAGAGCCCGTGTAATACAGAGAGCGTGGGTGCAGCTGGATGGCAGGCCCCGTGTAATACAGAGAGCGTGGGTGCAGCTGGATGGCAGAGCCCGTGTAATACAGAGAGCGTGGGTGCAGCTGGGTGGCAGAGCCCGTGTAATACAGAGAGCGTGGGTGCAGCTGGGTGGCAGAGCCCGTGTAATACAGAGAGCGTGGGTGCAGCTGGGTGGCAGAGCCCGTGTAATACAGAGAGCGTGGGTGCAGCTGGGTGGCAGAGCCCGTGTAATACAGAGAGCGTGGGTGCAGCTGGATGGCAGAGCCCGTGTAATACAGAGAGCGTGGGTGCAGCTGGGTGGCAGAGCCCGTGTAATACAGAGAGCGTGGGTGCAGCTGGGTGGCAGAGCCCGTGTAATACAGAGAGCGTGGGTGCAGCTGGATGGCAGAGCCCGTGTAATACAGAGAGCGTGGGTGCAGCTGGGTGGCAGAGCCCGTGTAATACAGAGAGCGTGGGTGCAGCTGGATGGCAGAGCCCGTGTAATACAGAGAGCGTGGGTGCAGCTGGATGGCAGAGCCCGTGTAATACAGAGAGCGTGGGTGCAGCTGGATGGCAGAGCCCGTGTAATACAGAAAGCGTGGGTGCAGCTGGATGGCAGGCCCCGTGTAATACAGAGAGCGTGGGTGCAGCTGGATGGCAGAGCCCGTGTAATACAGAGAGCGTGGGTGCAGCTGGATGGCAGAGCCCGTGTAATACAGAGAGCGTGGGTGCAGCTGGATGGCAGAGCCCGTGTAATACAGAGAGCGTGGGTGCAGCTGGATGGCAGAGCCCGTGTAATACAGAGAGCGTGGGTGCAGCTGGATGGCAGAGCCCGTGTAATACAGAAAGCGTGGGTGCAGCTGGGTGGCAGAGCCCCGTGTAATACAGAGAGCGTGGGTGCAGCTGGGTGGCAGAGCCCGTGTAATACAGAGAGCGTGGGTGCAGCTGGGTGGCATTGCCCGTGTAATACAGAGAGCGTGGGTGCAGCTGGATGGCAGAGCCCGTGTAATACAGAGAGCGTGGGTGCAGCTGGGAGGCAGAGCCCGTGTAATACAGAGAGCGTGGGTGCAGCTGGATGGCAGAGCCTGTGTAATACAGAGAGCGTGGGTGCAGCTGGGTGGCAGAGCCCGTGTAATACAGAGAGTGTGGGTGCAGCTGGATGGCAGAGCCCGTGTAATACAGAGAGCGTGGGTGCAGCTGGATGGCAGAGCCCGTGTAATACAGAGAGCGTGGGTGCAGCTGGATGGCAGAGCCCGTGTAATACAGAGAGCGTGGGTGCAGCTGGATGGCAGAGCCCGTGTAATACAGAGAGCGTGGGTGCAGCTGGATGGCAGAGCCCGTGTAATACAGAGAGCGTGGGTGCAGCTGGATGGCAGGCCCCGTGTAATACAGAGAGCGTGGGTGCAGCTGGATGGCAGAGCCCGTGTAATACAGAGAGCGTGGGTGCAGCTGGATGGCAGAGCCCGTGTAATACAGAGAGCGTGGGTGCAGCTGGATGGCAGAGCCCGTGTAATACAGAGAGCGTGGGTGCAGCTGGATGGCAGAGCCCGTGTAATACAGAGAGCGTGGGTGCAGCTGGGTGGCAGAGCCCGTGTAATACAGAGAGTGTGGGTGCAGCTGGATGGCAGAGCCCGTGTAATACAGAGAGCGTGGGTGCAGCTGGATGGCAGAGCCCGTGTAATACAGACAGCGTGGGTGCAGCTGGATGGCAGAGCCCGTGTAATACAGAGAGCGTGGGTGCAGCTGGGTGGCAGAGCCCGTGTAATACAGAGAGCGTGGGTGCAGCTGGATGGCAGAGCCCGTGTAATACAGAGCGTGGGTGCAGCTGGATGGCAGAGCCCGTGTAATACAGAGAGCGTGGGTGCAGCTGGGTGGCAGAGCCCGTGTAATACAGAGAGCGTGGGTGCAGCTGGGTGGCAGAGCCCGTGTAATACAGAGAGCGTGGGTGCAGCTGGGTGGCAGAGCCCGTGTAATACAGAGAGCGTGGGTGCAGCTGGGTGGCAGAGCCAGTGTAATACAGAGAGCGTGGGTGCAGCTGGGTGGCAGAGCCCGTGTAATACAGAGAGCGTGGGTGCAGCTGGGTGGCAGAGCCCGTGTAATACAGAGAGCGTGGGTGCAGCTGGGTGGCAGAGCCCGTGTAATACAGAGAGCGTGGGTGCAGCTGGGTGGCAGAGCCCGTGTAATACAGAGAGCGTGGGTGCAGCTGGGTGGCAGAGCCCGTGTAATACAGAGAGCATGGGTGCAGCTGGGTGGCAGAGCCCGTGTAATACAGAGAGCGTGGGTGCAGCTGGATGGCAGAGCCCGTGTAATACAGAGAGCGTGGGTGCAGCTGGGTGGCAGAGCCCGTGTAATACAGAGAGCGTGGGTGCAGCTGGGTGGCAGAGCCCGTGTAATACAGAGAGCGTGGGTGCAGCTGGGTGGCAGAGCCCGTGTAATACAGAGAGCGTGGGTGCAGCTGGGTGGCAGAGCCCCGTGTAATACAGAGAGCGTGGGTGCAGCTGGGTGGCAGAGCCCGTGTAATACAGAGAGCGTGGGTGCAGCTGGGTGGCAGAGCCCGTGTAATACAGAGAGCGTGGGTGCAGCTGGGTGGCAGAGCCCGTGTAATACAGAGAGCGTGGGTGCAGCTGGGTGGCAGAGCCCGTGTAATACAGAAAGCGTGGGTGCAGCTGGATGGCAGAGCCCGTGTAATACAGAGAGCGTGGGTGCAGCTGGGTGGCAGAGCCCGTGTAATACAGGGAGCGTGGGTGCAGCTGGGTGGCAGAGCCCGTGTAATACAGAGAGCGTGGGTGCAGCTGGATGGCAGAGCCCGTGTAATACAGAGAGCGTGGGTGCAGCTGGGTGGCAGAGCCCGTGTAATACAGAGAGCGTGGGTGCAGCTGGATGGCAGAGCCCGTGTAATACAGAGAGCGTGGGTGCAGCTGGATGGCAGAGCCCGTGTAATACAGAGAGCGTGGGTGCAGCTGCCCCCTCCTCACCTTCTCCAGCTGGCTGTGCACGTGTTGAACGATCAGGTCCAGCGCCACAAAGTTCTCCCCTCCTGGAAGACAGACACAGATACTCAGCACTCATTTATGCCTAGAAATGATGCGCGTACACTGTGCTGGATTTCGGATCTCGCGCGCCTCACTTCCTGTGCGCTAAGGAACGGGATCGCTGGATTTCGGGGACACACACACACACACACAGTGACACACACACACAGTGACACACACAGTGACACACACACACACACAGTGACACACACACACAGTGACACACACAGTGACACACACACAGTGACACACACACACAGTGACACACACAGTGACACACACACAGTGACACACACACAGTGACACACACACACAGTGACACACACAGTGACACACACACAGTGACACACACACACAGTGACACACACACAGTGACACACACACACAGTGACACACACACAGTGACACACACACAGTGACACACACACAGTGACACACACACACACACACACAGTGACACACACACACACACACACACAGTGACACACACACAGTGACACACACACACACACACACACAGTGACACACACACACAGTGACACACACACAGTGACACACACAGTGACACACACACACAGTGACACACACACACAACGCGGCAGTAGGAGCGAGTGCAGCCCTGATCCTCGGATGATTGTATTAATATAAATATGTGTATGAATTCAGTCTATGCAGGAACGCTCCCTCGCACTCGCCCTCTCTCGCGCGCGCCCTCCCTCGCACTCGCCCTCTCTCGCGCGCGCCCTCCCTCGCACTCGCCCTCTCTCGCGCGCGCCCTCCCTCGCACTCGCCCTCTCTCGCGCGCGCCCTCCCACGCGCCCTCCCTCGCACCCACGCGCCCTCCCTCGCGAGCGCCCTCCCTCGCGCCCGCCCTTTCTCGCACGCGCCCTCCCTCGCACCCACGCGCCCTCCCTCGCGCCCTCCCTCGTCCGCGCCCTCCCTCGCGCGCGCCCTCCCTCGCACTCGCCCTCCCTCGCACGCGCCCTCCGTCGCACCCACGCGCCCTCCGTCGCACCCACGCGCCCTCCCTCGCGAGCGCCCTCCCTCGCGAGCGCCCTCCCTCGCACCCACGCGCCCTCCCTCGCACCCACGCGCCCTCCCTCGCGCCCGCCCTCTCTCGCGCGCGCCCTCCCTCGCACCCTCCCTCGCGAGCGCCCTCCCTCGCGAGCGCCCTCCCTCGCGCCCGCCCTTTCTCGCACGCGCCCTCCCTCGCACCCACGCGCCCTCCCTCGCACCCACGCGCCCTCCCTCGCGCCCTCCCTCTTGCACGCGCCCTCTGTCGCACCCACGCGCCCTCCCTCGCACTCGCGCCCTTGCACGCGCCCTCCGTCGCACCCACGCGCCCTCCGTCGCACCCACGCGCCCTCCCTCGCGAGCGCCCTCCCTCGCGCCCGCCCTCCCTCGCACGCGCCCTCCCTCGCACGCGCCCTCCCTCGCACGCGCCCTCCCTCCCTCGTGCGCCCTCCCTCCCGCCCTCCCTCGCGCGCGCCCTCCCTCCCGCGCCCTCCCTCCCGCGCCCTCCCTCGCGCGCGCCCTCCCTCGCGCGCGCCCTCCCTCGCACGCGCGCTCACCTCTGGGCACCACGATGTCGGCGAGCTGCACCGTGGGCTCGATGTACTGCTCGAACGACGGCTTGACAAACTTGTTATACTGTTTGATAACCCCCACGATGTCGCGGCCGCGCTCGGTGATGTCACGCTTCAACCTGCGCACCAGTCTGATGTCAGAGTCGGTGTCCACAAACACCTTCATGTCCAAGAGCTGCGGAGGTGGGCACGGAGAGAGAGGGTGGAGGGAGGAGAGAGAACGGGGGAGGAGAGAGAGGAGAGCGTTAAAGGAAGGGGGGGAGGGAATGGGAAGAGAAGAGGGGAGGGGTGGAGGGAGGAGAGAGAACGAGGGAGGAGAGAGAACGAGGGAGGAGAGAGAACGAGGGAGGAGAGAGAACGGGGGAGGAGAGAGAGGAGAGCGTTAAAGGAAGGGGGGAGGGAATGGGAAGAGATAAGAGGGGAGGGGTGGAGGGAGGAGAGAGAACGGGGGAGGAGAGAGAGGAGAGCGTTAAAGGATGGGGGGGAGGGAATGGGAAGAGGTAAGAGGGGAGGGGTGGAGGGAGGAGAGAGAACGGGGGAGGAGAGAGAACGAGGGAGGAGAGAGAACGGGGGAGGAGAGAGAGGAGAGCGTTAAAGGAAGGGGGGAGGGAATGGGAAGAGATAAGAGGGGAGGGGTGGAGGGAGGAGAGAGAACGGGGGAGGAGAGAGAGGAGAGCGTTAAAGGATGGGGGGGAGGGAATGGGAAGAGGTAAGAGGGGAGGGGTGGAGGGAGGAGAGAGAACGGGGGAGGAGAGAGAGGAGAGCGTTAAAGGATGGGGGGGAGGGAATGGGAAGAGGTAAGAGGGGAGGGGGGGAGGGAGGAGAGAGAACGGGGGAGGAGAGAGAGGAGAGCGTTAAAGGAAGGGGGGGAGGGAATGGGAAGAGATAAGAGGGGAGGGGTGGAGGGAGGAGAGAGAACGGGGGAGGAGAGAGAGGAGAGCGTTAAAGGATGGGGGGGAGGGAA
Organism: Ascaphus truei; assembly: GCF_040206685.1. Taxonomy (NCBI): domain Eukaryota; kingdom Metazoa; phylum Chordata; class Amphibia; order Anura; family Ascaphidae; genus Ascaphus; species Ascaphus truei. Next base: position 213,061 of record NW_027456858.1, read on the forward strand.
TGGGAAGAGGTAAGAGGGGAGGGGTGGAGGGAGGAGAGAGAATGGGGGAGGAGAGAGAGGACAGCGTTAAAGGAAGGGGGGGGGAGGGAATGGGAAGAGAAGAGGGGAGGGGTGGAGGGAGGAGAGAGAACGGGGGAGGAGAGAGAGGAGAGCGTTAAAGGATGGGGGGGAGGGAATGGGAAGAGGTAAGAGGGGAGGGGTGGAGGGAGGAGAGAGAACGGGGGAGGAGAGAGAGGAGAGTGTTAAAGGATGGGGGGGAGGGAATGGGAAGAGATAAGAGGGGAGGGGTGGAGGGAGGAGAGAGAACGGGGGAGGAGAGAGAACGGGGGAGGAGAGAGAGGAGAGCGTTAAAGGAAGGGGGGAGGGAATGGGAAGAGATAAGAGGGGAGGGGTGGAGGGAGGAGAGAGAACGGGGGAGGAGAGAGAGGAGAGCGTTAAAGGATGGGGGGGAGGGAATGGGAAGAGGTAAGAGGGGAGGGGTGGAGGGAGGAGAGAGAACGGGGGAGGAGAGAGAGGAGAGCGTTAAAGGATGGGGGGGAGGGAATGGGAAGAGGTAAGAGGGGAGGGGGGGAGGGAATGGGGGAGGAGAGAGAGGAGAGCGTTAAAGGAAGGGGGGGGGAGGGAATGGGAAGAGAAGAGGGGAGGGGTGGAGGGAGGAGAGAGAACGGGGGAGGAGAGAGAGGAGAGCGTTAAAGGATGGGGGGGAGGGAATGGGAAGAGGTAAGAGGGGAGGGGTGGAGGGAGGAGAGAGAACGGGGGAGGAGAGAGAGGAGAGTGTTAAAGGATGGGGGGGGAGGGAATGGGAAGAGATAAGAGGGGAGGGGTGGAGGGAGGAGAGAGAACGGGGGAGGAGAGAGAGGAGAGCGTTAAAGGAAGGGGGGGAGGGAATGGGAAGAGATAAGAGGGGAGGGGTGGAGGGAGGAGAGAGAACGGGGGAGGAGAGAGAGGAGAGCGTTAAAGGATGGGGGGGGAGGGAATGGGAAGAGATGGGAGGGGTGGAGGGAGGAGAGAGAACGGGGGAGGAGAGAGAGGAGAGCGTTAAAGGAAGGGGGGGAGGGAATGGGAAGAGATAAGAGGGGAGGGGTGGAGGGAGGAGAGAGAACGGGGGAGGAGAGAGAGGAGAGCGTTAAAGGATGGGGGGGAGGGAATGGGAAGAGGTAAGAGAGGAGGGGTGGAGGGAGGAGAGAGAACGGGGGAGGAGAGAGGAGAGCGTTAAAGGAAGGGGGGGGAGGGAATGGGAAGAGGTAAGAGGGGAGGGGTAGAGGGGGAGTGAGGGTGGTAGAGGGGGGAGGTGGGTGGTAGAGGGGGGAGGTGGGTGGTAGAGGGGGGAGGTGGGTGGTAGAGGGGGGAGGTGGGTGGTAGAGGGGGGAGGTGGGTGGTAGAGGGGGGAGTGAGAGTGGTAGAGGGGGAGTGAGGGTGGTAGAGGGGGGAGGTGGGTGGTAGAGGGGGGATGGAATAGGTAGGGAGGAAGATAGAGGAGATGGAGGTAGAGGGGAGGGAGAGGAATAGAGGAGACGGGGGGGGGGGGGGAGCGTCTCTATCGTACCTTCAGTAACTCCTTGTTGGCGAAAGACAAGATTCCCTCTAATATCACCACGTTGGCGCCATACACCGTTTTCTGAGGAGATGGGACGGGTTACAGATAAGGCCGCGCTGAGAGTGCGCGTGCAAACACTGGCGCGGCGTCGCACTCCTGCAGCAGGAGAGAGGTTTTTTGTCCTGTAGGAAGACGCGGCGGAGAGGCAAGTCGGAGCTGGTTCGTCCTCATTGGGCGAACCGGTCACGTGACCTGCCGTCGTGCTACAAAGACAAATTTACTTGTCTCCTCAAGCTTTGCTCTTGCCGACGCTCACGTGCGAGCGTCCTATACACGCTCTCATTCACCCAATGTGTTTCATCATGCAGCTCGCGTGCAGTCACACACACTGTGCATGGTATATACATACACACTCCTTCCTGCGGCTGTGCGGGGTGCAGTCACACACACTGTGCATGGTATATACATACACACTCCTTCCTGCGGCTGTGCGGGGTGCAGTCACACACACTGTGCATGGTATATACATACACACCCCTTCCTGCGGCTGTGCGGGGTGCAGTCACACACACTGTGCATGGTATATACATACACACTCCTTCCTGCGGCTGTGCGGGGTGCAGTCACACACACTGTGCATGGTATATACATACACACTCCTTCCTGCGGCTGTGCGGGGTGCAGTCACACACACTGTGCATGGTATATACATACACACCCCTTCCTGCGGCTGTGCGGGGTGCAGTCACACACTGTGCATGGTATATACACACACACCCTTCCTGCGGCTGTGCGGGGTGCAGTCACACACACTGTGCATGGTATATACATACACACTCCTTCCTGCGGCTGTGCGGGGTGCAGTCACACACACTGTGCATGGTATATACATACACACTCCTTCCTGCGGCTGTGCGGGGTGCAGTCACACACACTGTGCATGGTATATACATACACACTCCTTCCTGCGGCTGTGCGGGGTGCAGTCACACACACAGTGCATGGTATATACATACACACCCCTTCCTGCGGCTGTGCGGGGTGCAGTCACACACACTGTGCATGGTATATACATACACACCCCTTCCTGCGGCTGTGCGGGGTGCAGTCACACACACTGTGCATGGTATATACATACACACTCCTTCCTGCGGCTGTGCGGGGTGCAGTCACACACACAGTGCACGGTATATACATACACACCCCTTCCTGCGGCTGTGCGGGGTGCAGTCACACACACTGTGCATGGTACATACATACACACCCCTTCCTGCGGCTGTGCGGGGTGCAGTCACACACACTGTGCATGGTATATACATACACACCCCTTCCTGCGGCTGTGCGGGGTGCAGTCACACACACACACTGTGCATGGTATATACATACATACACACCCCTTCCTGCCGCTGTGCGGGGTGCAGTCACACACACTGTGCATGGTATATACATACACACTCCTTCCTGCGGCTGTGCGGGGTGCAGTCATACACACTGTGCATGGTATATACATACACACCCCTTCCTGCGGCTGTGCGGGGTGCAGTCACACACACTGTGCATGGTATATACACACACACCCTTCCTGCGGCTGTGCGGGGTGCAGTCACACACACTGTGCATGGTATATACACACACACCCCTTCCTGCGGCTGTGCGGGGTGCAGTCACACACATTGTGCATGGTATATACACACACACCCCTTCCTGCGGCTGTGCGGGGTGCAGTCACACACACTGTGCATGGTATATACACACACACCCCTTCCTGCGGCTGTGCGGGGTGCAGTCACACACACTGTGCATGGTATATACATACACACCCCTTCCTGCGGCTGTGCGGGGTGCAGTCACACACAAAGTGCATGGTATATACATACACACCCCTTCCTGCGGCTGTGCGGGGTGTAGTCACACACACTGTGCATGGTACATACATACACACCCCTTCCTGCGGCTGTGCGGGGTGCAGTCACACACACACACTGTGCATGGTATATACATACACACCCCTTCCTGCGGCTGTGCGGGGTGCAGTCACACACACTGTGCATGGTACATACATACACACTCCTTCCTGCGGCTGTGCGGGGTGCAGTCACACACACACACTGTGCATGGTATATACATACACACCCCTTCCTGCGGCTGTGCGGGGTGCAGTCACACACACTGTGCATGGTATATACATACACACCCCTTCCTGCGGCTGTGCGGGGTGCAGTCACACACACTGTGCATGGTATATACATACACACCCCTTCCTGAGGTTGTGCGGGGTGCAGTCACACACACTGTGCATGGTATATACATACACACCCCTTCCTGCGGCTGTGCGGGGTGCAGTCACACACACACTGTGCATGGTATATACATACACACCCCTTCCTGCGGCTGTGCGGGGTGCAGTCACACACACACTGTGCATGGTATATACATACACACCCCTTCCTGCGGCTGTGCGGGGTGCAGTTACACACACTGTGCATGGTATATACATACACACTCCTTCCTGCGGTTGTGCGGGGTGCAGTCACACACACTGTGCATGGTATATACATACACACCCCTTCCTGCGGCTGTGCGGGGTGCAGTCACACACACTGTGCATGGTATATACATACACACTCCTTCCTGCGGTTGTGCGGGGTGCAGTCACACACACTGTGCATGGTATATACATACACACCCCTTCCTGCGGCTGTGCGGGGTGCAGTCACACACACTGTGCATGGTATATACATACACACCCCTTCCTGCGGCTGTGCGGGGTGCAGTCACACACACTGTGCATGGTATATACATACACACTCCTTCCTGCGGCTGTGCGGGGTGCAGTCACACACACTGTGCATGGTATATACACACACACCCCTTCCTGCGGCTGTGCGGGGTGTAGTCACACACACTGTGCATGGTATATACATACACACCCCTTCCTGCGGCTGTGCGGGGTGCAGTCACACACACTGTGCATGGTATATACATACACACCCCTTCCTGCGGCTGTGCGGGGTGCAGTCACACAGTCACACACACTGTGCATGGTATATACATACATACACACCCCTTCCTGCGGCTGTGCGGGGTGCAGTCACACACACTGTGCATGGTATATACATACACACTCCTTCCTGCGGCTGTGCGGGGTGCAGTCACACACACAGTGCATGGTATATACATACACACCCCTTCCTGCGGCTGTGCGGGGTGCAGTCACACACACAGTGCATGGTATATACATACACACCCCTTCCTGCGGCTGTGCGGGGTGCAGTCACACACACTGTGCATGGTATATACATACACACCCCTTCCTGCGCCTGTGCGGGGTGCAGTCACACACACTGTGCATGGTATATACATACACACTCCTTCCTGCGGCTGTGCGGGGTGCAGTCACACACACAGTGCATGGTATATACATACACACTCCTTCCTGCGGCTGTGCGGGGTGCAGTCACACACACACTGTGCATGGTATATACATACACACCCCTTCCTGCGGCTGTGCGGGGTGCAGTCACACACACAGTGCATGGTATATACATACACACTCCTTCCTGCGGCTGTGCGGGGTGCAGTCACACACACTGTGCATGGTATATACATACACACCCCTTCCTGCGGCTGTGCGGGGTGCAGTCACACACACTGTGCATGGTATATACATACACACCCCTTCCTGAGGTTGTGCGGGGTGCAGTCACACACACTGTGCATGGTATATACATACACACCCCTTCCTGCGGCTGTGCGGGGTGCAGTCACACACACTGTGCATGGTATATACATACACACCCCTTCCTGCGGCTGTGCGGGGTGCAGTCACACACACTGTGCATGGTATATACATACACACCCCTTCCTGCGGCTGTGCGGGGTGCAGTCACACACACTGTGCATGGTATATACATACACACCCCTTCCTGAGGTTGTGCGGGGTGCAGTCACACACACTGTGCATGGTATATACATACACACCCCTTCCTGCGGCTGTGCGGGGTGCAGTCACACACACACTGTGCATGGTATATACATACACACCCCTTCCTGCGGCTGTGCGGGGTGCAGTTACACACACTGTGCATGGTATATACATACACACTCCTTCCTGCGGTTGTGCGGGGTGCAGTCACACACACTGTGCATGGTATATACATACACACCCCTTCCTGCGGCTGTGCGGGGTGCAGTCACACACACACTCTGCATGGTATATACATACACACCCCTTCCTGCGGCTGTGCGGGGTGCAGTCACACACACACTGTGCATGGTATATACATACACACCCCTTCCTGCGGCTGTGCGGGGTGCAGTTACACACACTGTGCATGGTATATACATACACACTCCTTCCTGCGGTTGTGCGGGGTGCAGTCACACACACTGTGCATGGTATATACATACACACCCCTTCCTGCGGCTGTGCGGGGTGCAGTCACACACACTGTGCATGGTATATACATACACACTCCTTCCTGCGGTTGTGCGGGGTGCAGTCACACACACTGTGCATGGTATATACATACACACCCCTTCCTGCGGCTGTGCGGGGTGCAGTCACACACACTGTGCATGGTATATACATACACACCCCTTCCTGCGGCTGTGCGGGGTGCAGTCACACACACTGTGCATGGTATATACATACACACTCCTTCCTGCGGCTGTGCGGGGTGCAGTCACACACACTGTGCATGGTATATACACACACACCCCTTCCTGCGGCTGTGCGGGGTGTAGTCACACACACTGTGCATGGTATATACATACACACCCCTTCCTGCGGCTGTGCGGGGTGCAGTCACACACACTGTGCATGGTATATACATACACACCCCTTCCTGCGGCTGTGCGGGGTGCAGTCACACAGTCACACACACTGTGCATGGTATATACATACATACACACCCCTTCCTGCGGCTGTGCGGGGTGCAGTCACACACACTGTGCATGGTATATACATACACACTCCTTCCTGCGGCTGTGCGGGGTGCAGTCACACACACAGTGCATGGTATATACATACACACCCCTTCCTGCGGCTGTGCGGGGTGCAGTCACACACACAGTGCATGGTATATACATACACACCCCTTCCTGCGGCTGTGCGGGGTGCAGTCACACACACTGTGCATGGTATATACATACACACCCCTTCCTGCGCCTGTGCGGGGTGCAGTCACACACACTGTGCATGGTATATACATACACACTCCTTCCTGCGGCTGTGCGGGGTGCAGTCACACACACAGTGCATGGTATATACATACACACTCCTTCCTGCGGCTGTGCGGGGTGCAGTCACACACACACTGTGCATGGTATATACATACACACCCCTTCCTGCGGCTGTGCGGGGTGCAGTCACACACACAGTGCATGGTATATACATACACACTCCTTCCTGCGGCTGTGCGGGGTGCAGTCACACACACTGTGCATGGTATATACATACACACCCCTTCCTGCGGCTGTGCGGGGTGCAGTCACACACACTGTGCATGGTATATACATACACACCCCTTCCTGCGGCTGTGCGGGGTGCAGTCACACACACTGTGCATGGTATATACACACACACCCCTTCCTGCGGCTGTGCGGGGTGCAGTCACACACACAGTGCATGGTATATACATACACACTCCTTCCTGCGGCTGTGCGGGGTGCAGTCACACACACACTGTGCATGGTATATACATACACACCCCTTCCTGCGGCTGTGCGGGGTGCAGTCACACACACACTGTGCATGGTATATACATACACACTCCTTCCTGCGGCTGTGCGGGGTGCAGTCACACACACTGTGCATGGAATATACATACACACCCCTTCCTGCGGCTGTGCGGGGTGCAGTCACACACACTGTGCATGGTATATACATACACACCCCTTCCTGCGGCTGTGCGGGGTGCAGTCACACACACTGTGCATGGTATATACATACACACCCCTTCCTGCGGCTGTGCGGGGTGCAGTCACACACACTGTGCATGGTATATACATACACACTCCTTCCTGCGGCTGTGCGTGGTGCAGTCACACACACTGTGCATGGTATATACATACACACCCCTTCCTGCGGCTGTGCGGGGTGCAGTCACACACACTGTGCATGGTATATACATACACACCCCTTCCTGCGGCTGTGCGGAGTGCAGTCACACACACTGTGCATGGTATATACATACACACCCCTTCCTGCGGCTGTGCGGGGTGCAGTCACACACACTGTGCATGGTATATACATACACACCCCTTCCTGCGGCTGTGCGGGGTGCAGTCACACACACTGTGCATGGTATATACATACACACCCCTTCCTGCGGCTGTGCGGGGTGCAGTCACACACACTGTGCATGGTATATACATACACACTCCTTCCTGCGGCTGTGCGGGGTGCAGTCACACACACTGTGCATGGTATATACATACACACTCCTTCCTGCGGCTGTGCGTGGTGCAGTCACACACACTGTGCATGGTATATACATACACACTCCTTCCTGCGGCTGTGCGGGGTGCAGTCACACACACTGTGCATGGTATATACATACACACCCCTTCCTGCGGCTGTGCGGGGTGCAGTCACACACACTGTGCATGGTATATACATACACACTCCTTCCTGCGGTTGTGCGGGGTGCAGTCACACACACTGTGCATGGTATATACATACACACCCCTTCCTGCGGCTGTGCGGGGTGCAGTCACACACACTGTGCATGGTATATACATACACACCCCTTCCTGCGGCTGTGCGGGGTGCAGTCACACACACTGTGCATGGTATATACATACACACTCCTTCCTGCGGCTGTGCGGGGTGCAGTCACACACACTGTGCATGGTATATACACACACACCCCTTCCTGCGGCTGTGCGGGGTGTAGTCACACACACTGTGCATGGTATATACATACACACCCCTTCCTGCGGCTGTGCGGGGTGCAGTCACACACACTGTGCATGGTATATACATACACACCCCTTCCTGCGGCTGTGCGGGGTGCAGTCACACAGTCACACACACTGTGCATGGTATATACATACATACACACCCCTTCCTGCGGCTGTGCGGGGTGCAGTCACACACACTGTGCATGGTATATACATACACACTCCTTCCTGCGGCTGTGCGGGGTGCAGTCACACACACAGTGCATGGTATATACATACACACCCCTTCCTGCGGCTGTGCGGGGTGCAGTCACACACACAGTGCATGGTATATACATACACACCCCTTCCTGCGGCTGTGCGGGGTGCAGTCACACACACTGTGCATGGTATATACATACACACCCCTTCCTGCGCCTGTGCGGGGTGCAGTCACACACACTGTGCATGGTATATACATACACACTCCTTCCTGCGGCTGTGCGGGGTGCAGTCACACACACAGTGCATGGTATATACATACACACTCCTTCCTGCGGCTGTGCGGGGTGCAGTCACACACACACTGTGCATGGTATATACATACACACCCCTTCCTGCGGCTGTGCGGGGTGCAGTCACACACACAGTGCATGGTATATACATACACACTCCTTCCTGCGGCTGTGCGGGGTGCAGTCACACACACTGTGCATGGTATATACATACACACCCCTTCCTGCGGCTGTGCGGGGTGCAGTCACACACACTGTGCATGGTATATACATACACACCCCTTCCTGCGGCTGTGCGGGGTGCAGTCACACACACTGTGCATGGTATATACACACACACCCCTTCCTGCGGCTGTGCGGGGTGCAGTCACACACACAGTGCATGGTATATACATACACACTCCTTCCTGCGGCTGTGCGGGGTGCAGTCACACACACACTGTGCCTGGTATATACATACACACCCCTTCCTGCGGCTGTGCGGGGTGCAGTCACACACACACTGTGCATGGTATATACATACACACTCCTTCCTGCGGCTGTGCGGGGTGCAGTCACACACACTGTGCATGGAATATACATACACACCCCTTCCTGCGGCTGTGCGGGGTGCAGTCACACACACTGTGCATGGTATATACATACACACCCCTTCCTGCGGCTGTGCGGGGTGCAGTCACACACACTGTGCATGGTATATACATACACACCCCTTCCTGCGGCTGTGCGGGGTGCAGTCACACACACTGTGCATGGTATATACATACACACTCCTTCCTGCGGCTGTGCGTGGTGCAGTCACACACACTGTGCATGGTATATACATACACACCCCTTCCTGCGGCTGTGCGGGGTGCAGTCACACACACTGTGCATGGTATATACATACACACCCCTTCCTGCGGCTGTGCGGAGTGCAGTCACACACACTGTGCATGGTATATACATACACACCCCTTCCTGCGGCTGTGCGGGGTGCAGTCACACACACTGTGCATGGTATATACATACACACCCCTTCCTGCGGCTGTGCGGGGTGCAGTCACACACACTGTGCATGGTATATACATACACACCCCTTCCTGCGGCTGTGCGGGGTGCAGTCACACACACTGTGCATGGTATATACATACACACTCCTTCCTGCGGCTGTGCGGGGTGCAGTCACACACACTGTGCATGGTATATACATACACACTCCTTCCTGCGGCTGTGCGTGGTGCAGTCACACACACTGTGCATGGTATATACATACACACTCCTTCCTGCGGCTGTGCGGGGTGCAGTCACACACACTGTGCATGGTATATACATACACACCCCTTCCTGCGGCTGTGCGGGGTGCAGTCACACACACTGTGCATGGTATATACATACACACTCCTTCCTGCGGCTGTGCGGGGTGCAGTCACACACACTGTGCATGGTATATACATACACACCCCTTCCTGCGGCTGTGCGGGGTGCAGTCACACACACTGTGCATGGTATATACATACACACCCCTTCCTGCGGCTGTGCGGGGTGCAGTCACACACACTGTGCATGGTATATACATACACACTCCTTCCTGCGGCTGTGCGGGGTGCAGTCACACACACTGTGCATGGTATATACATACACACCCCTTCCTGCGGCTGTGCGGGGTGCAGTCACACAGTCACACACACTGTGCATGGTATATACATACATACACACCCCTTCCTGCGGCTGTGCGGGGTGCAGTCACACACACTGTGCATGGTATATACATACATACCCCTTCCTGCGGCTGTGCGGGGTGCAGTCACACACACTGTGCATGGTATATACATACACACTCCTTCCTGCGGCTGTGCGGGGTGCAGTCACACACACTGTGCATGGTATATACATACACACCCCTTCCTGCGGCTGTGCGGGGTGCAGTCACACAGTCACACACACTGTGCATGGTATATACATACATACACACCCCTTCCTGCGGCTGTGCGTGGTGCAGTCACACACACTGTGCATGGTATATACATACACACTCCTTCCTGCGGCTGTGCGGGGTGCAGTCACACACACTGTGCATGGTATATACATACACACCCCTTCCTGCGGCTGTGCGGGGTGCAGTCACACACACTGTGCATGGTATATACATACACACTCCTTCCTGCGGCTGTGCGGGGTGCAGTCACACACACTGTGCATGGTATATACATACACACTCCTTCCTGCGGCTGTGCGGGGTGCAGTCACACACACTGTGCATGGTATATACATACACACCCCTTCCTGCGGCTGTGCGGGGTGCAGTCACACAGTCACACACACTGTGCATGGTATATACATACATACACACCCCTTCCTGCGGCTGTGCGGGGTGCAGTCACACACACTGTGCATGGTATATACATACACACCCCTTCCTGCGGCTGTGCGGGGTGCAGTCACACACACTGTGCATGGTATATACATACACACTCCTTCCTGCGGCTGTGCGGGGTGCAGTCACACACACTGTGCATGGTATATACATACACACTCCTTCCTGCGGCTGTGCGGGGTGCAGTCACACACACTGTGCATGGTATATACATACACACTCCTTCCTGCGGCTGTGCGGGGTGCAGTCACACACACTGTGCATGGTATATACATACACACCCCTTCCTGCGGCTGTGCGGGGTGCAGTCACACACACTGTGCATGGTATATACATACACACTCCTTCCTGCGGCTGTGCGTGGTGAAATCGTACACCGGCACTTTGATGCTCTTCCCTTTCTTGAGTTTGCGCAGAACGTTCACCAGAAGATCAAAGTCAAACGCATCGGGGTGGTCAAAATTATATTCATTCCGCGCAGCGAGTTCCTGTTCCTCCTTACTGAGAACCTGCAGGACAGAGGGCACGGGTCAATATAACCCCATATACAGGGCACGGGTCAATATAACCCCATATACAGGGCACGGGTCAATATAACCCCATATACAGGGCACGGGTCAATATACACACACACGCCTTATAGAAGCAGTCCACACACACACACACACACACACACACACACACACCCCTAATAGAAGCAGTCCACACACACACACCCCTAATAGAAGCAGTCCACACACACACACACACACACACACACGCCTTATAGAAGCAGTCCACACACACACACACACACACACACACACACACACACACACACCTAATAGAAGCAGTCCACACACACCCCTAATAGAAGCAGTCCACACACACACACACACACACACACCTAATAGAAGCAGTCCACACACCCCCCTAATAGAAGCAGTCCACACACACACACACACACACACACACACACACACACACACACACACACACACACACACACACACACACACACACACACACACACCCCCCCCCCTAATAGAAGCAGTCCACACACACACACACACACACCCCCCTAATGATTGGAGGTGCAGGGGGGTGATTGGAGGTGCAGAGGGGGGTGATTGGAGGTGCAGAGGGGGGTGATTGGAGGTGCAGAGGGGGGTGATTGGAGGTGCAGAGGGGGGTGATTGGAGGTGCAGAGGGGGGTGATTGGAGGTGCAGAGGGGGGTGATTGGAGGTGCAGAGGGGGGTGATTGGAGGTGCAGAGGAAGGTCATTGGAGGTGCAGAGGGGGGGTCATTGGAGGTGCAGAGGGGGGGTCATTGGAGGTGCAGAGGGGGGTCATTGGAGGTGCAGAGGGGGGTCATTGGAGGTGCAGAGGGGGGTCATTGGAGGTGCAGAGGGGGGTCATTGGAGGTGCAGAGGGGGGTCATTGGAGGTGCAGAGGGGGGTCATTGGAGGTGCAGAGGGGGGTCATTGGAGGTGCAGAGGGGGGTCATTGGAGGTGCAGAGGGGGGTCATTGGAGGTGCAGAGGGGGGTCATTGGAGGTGCAGGGGAGGGTCATTGGAGGTGCAGGGGAGGGTCATTGGAGGTGCAGGGGAGGGTCATTGGAGGTGCAGGGGAGGGTCATTGGAGGTGCAGGGGAGGGTCATTGGAGGTGCAGGGGAGGGTCATTGGAGGTGCGGGGGGGGGGTGATTGGCGGTGGAGGGGGGGAGAATGATGTGAGGAGCAAGGGGGGAGAATGATGTGAGGTGCACAGGGGAGAAGGATGTGAGGTGCAGGGGGGGTGGGATGTGTGTGGTGTGCAGGGGGTATTGTGTGTTTGATGTGGAGGGGGAGTATTATGTGTGTGGGTGAAGGGGAGAGATGGGGGTATGAGAGATAGATGGGGAGTATCGCAAAGGTTGATAGTGAGGGGTTCTGGGGGAGATATGAGGATGATGATGAGGGGTGCTGGGGGAGATATACGAGGATGATGATGATGAGAGGTGCTGGAGGAGAGATGATGATGATGATGATGATGATGATGATGATGATGATGATTTTACCCGTGCGGCCCAAAAATGTTTTCCTTGGAGCAGCTCTCACTTTACGAGTTGTGCAGGCCTGATCTACTTGAACAACACCCTGTTTAGAGGAACCATCTGTTTTAATGTCCCTCACATGTGCCAATTAAGTTGCCTGGGTTGAGCTTAATTCAGTCAGGTGACATTTTAGAGCTACATACAGTAAGCACACACATAGCCGCCATGCTGTCTGCAGCCCACGTCCAAGTAGCACATTTTAAGTAACAAGCAAAGTGGAGTTTAAAAGGGAGTTCAAATGGAGTGAAGTGGAAAGGAGGATATTATCTATCCCAGACTGCACATCTCACCACGTTACTATTGCTGTGATGCCACCTTTACTATTTATTTTTGCTGTGGCCTCACTTCTTCTCAAATTATGCACTTCCGTCCTTATGTCTCTAACTCTATTCATATATCTCCATCTCTCCTTCCTTCCCCGCTTCTCTGTTCACATGAACTCCTTTCTTACCTGCGCCCTCTGTCACCACACAGCTATACCCCCTGCACTAAAACACACCCCTACAAATCATCCTCACACATTCTCTTTCTGTCCATGCTTCTCCTCCTCGCTTCTGGGGATATCTCTCCCAATCCTGGTCCCTGCCTTATTCCTACTTGCTCTCGTCCTCGCCTCCCACATGCAACTTCTGCTCCTTCTGGTGTCAACCCCTCCAACCTCATACCCATCCCCTGCCACCCTCCCTCCTCTCTCCCTTTCTCCTGTGCCCTTTGGAATGCTCGCTCCCTTTCTAACAAGTTCCTCTCTGTGCATGACTTCTTTCTCTCTCACTCTCTGCTCCTATTTGCTATAACTGAGACCTGGCTCACTCAGTCTGACACTGCTCTGGAAGCTGCCCTCTCCTACGGTGGCCTTTCCTTCTCCCACACTCCGCACACTGATGGCAGGGGTGGAGGCGTGGGGCTCCTGCTCTCCTCTCTCTGCCGTTACTGAACCCTTCCTATTCCTCCATATCTTGCCTTTCCCTCCATTGAGGCTCACACTGTTCAGATCTTCTCTCCTCTCCCTGTCCACGTGGCAGTCATCTATCGCCCACCTACCTCTACTCACCCCCCTTCTGCCTTTCTCTCTGAGTCCTGGCTCTCTTTCTTTCTCTCCTCAGACACCTGTTCTTCTCCTTGGGGACTTCAATTGCCACATTGATGACCCCTCTCTCCCCTGGGCTTACGGCTTTCTCTCTCTATCCTATTGGCCTTCAAAAGTGGACTGCTGCCAGCACCCACAAGGATGGCCACTACCTAGACCTGGTTTTCACTAAACTTTTCTCTCTGATTTCTCCATTTCCTCATCTTATTCTCTCTATCTCGCTTCTCCCCTTCTCCATCTCCCCCTCATTTCTGCAGAAACCTGCGCTCTATTAACCTGCCAACCTTGATTCCACTTTACGCTCCTCCCTCTCCTCTCTCAGCTCTGCGACAGACCCTGACAACCTGGTTAGGAACTACAACTCTGCCTTGTCCTCCTCTCGATCTACATGTGCCGCTTTCTCTCTGCCGCCCTCGCCCTTTTAACCCCAGACCCTGGCTAAATTCCCACACGCGCATGCTGCGTTCCTCCACTCGTTCCTCTGAACGCCTCTGGAGTAAATCTCACACTCTCGCAGACTTCCTTCACTACAAGTTTGTTGTTCTGTTTCAACTCTGCCCTCTCGCAAGCTAAACAAGCCTACTTTTTTGCACTAATAAAAACGCACAAGTCTAACCCACGCCGACTGTTCTCTGTCTGACTCTCTACTCAGACCACCCTCAGCTGCCTCTTCTTCTTCCTCCATCTCACCTCAGGACTTTGCTATTTTAAGGAAAAGGTGGAATCCATACGGCAGAACATCCCCTCTGTTTCCTCCTCCCATCCTACACCTCTTCCCAACTCTCCTCCTGCCTTCCTTCTCTCTTTTTCCGCAGTCACAGAGGAGGATGTGTTGTTGCTGATCTCCTCTTCTCCCTCTAGACCCCATTCCCTCCCATCTCCTAAAACTTCTTGCTCCTACTATAATCCCTAGGCTCACACATTTTTAACTCCTCCCTCTGCTCTGGTACCTTTCCCTCTTCCATCAAACATGCAACAGTCATACCATTACTCATAAACAGCAAGCTTGACCCTACCTGTCTTTCTAATGATCGACCTGTCTCCCTCCTGCCTTTTGCCTCTAAACTCCTTGAACGTCTTGTATTCTCTCGCTTGCTCCATTTTCTCAACACCTATTCTCTCCTAGACCCTCTACAATCTGGCTTCCGCACTGCTCACTCCACGGAAACAGCCCTCACTAAAATAACTGACGACCTCCATGCTGCCAAAGACAGAGGTCATTACACTCTGCTCATATTACTCGACCTCTCTGCAGCATTTGACAACGTGGACCACCCTCTTCTCCTTCACATTCTCCAGCCTCTTGGTATTCGGAACAAAGCTCTATCCTGGATCTCATCCTACCTCTCCCATCGTACTTTCAGTATCTCCTTTGCAAAACACCTCCTCTATCGATCTCTTTGTGTGGGTACCACAGGGCTCTGCCCTGGGACCTCTTCTCTTTACACACTCTCTCTAGGTGACCTAATCACATCTCGTGTTTAAATATCACCTCTATGCGGACGACACAAATGTACTTTTCAACCCCTGATCTTACTCCTGCTGTACAGACCAAAGTTTCTGAATGTCTCTCTGCTATATCATCCTGGATGGCCCTCCGCCGCCTTAAACTCAACATGGCTAAAACAGAGCTCCTCATACTTCCTCCCAAACCTGGCCCTACTACCTCCTTCCACATTACTGTTGGAACTACCATCATTCACCCAGTAGCCCAAGCACACTGCCTAGGGGTCACACTCGACTCCTCTCTCACATTCGCCCCTCACATTCAAAACATTTCTAAAACTTGTCGCTTTTTCCTCCGCAATATAACAAAGATACGCCCTTTCCTATGTTGCTCGACTGCTAAAACTCTGACTCAGGCCCTCATTCTCTCCCGTCTTGATTACTGTAACCTCCTGCTGTCCGGCCTTCCTGCCTCTCACCTGTCTCCCCTACAATCTATCCTAAACGCTGCTGCCAGAATCACTCTACTCTTTCCTAGATCTGTCTCCGCGTCTCCCCTCATGAAATCCCTCTCCTGGCTTCCAATCAAATCCCGCATCTCACACTCCATTCTTCTCCTCACTTTTAAAGCTTTACACTCTTCTGCCCCTCCTTACATCTCAGCCCTAATTTCTCGCTATGTATTGAGGATGTCTTCTCTCTACCCCCTTTGTATCTAAAGCCCTCTCCCGCCTTAAACCTTTCTCACTGACTGCCCCACACCTCTGGAATGCCCTTCCCCTCAGTACCCGACTAGCACCCTCTCTATCCACCTTTAAGACCCCACTTAAGACACACTTGCTTAATGAAGCATATATGAGTAGCACCTTGGCTAATACTATACACGATACATAACGCTTGGCCCCCTGCAGACGCACTTACCAGAACGCCCTCCTACTGTCTCTGTACGTTCCTCCTACCAATTAGATTGTACGCTCTTCGGAGCAGGGACTCCTCTTTCACAATGTTACATTTATGTCTGAAGCTGGCTGGGGCTGGCTG